>NC_073691.1:24377010-24622010 GCF_029784155.1 Uranotaenia lowii | reverse complement strand
CCTTTGGAGATCAGGAGAACATCGTCGGCGTATAGCAGAGTTTCTACGTTACTTGGTATAACATCAAACAAAGGTTGCATGGCTACTAAGAAAAGCGTTACGGACAAAGTAGATCCCTGAGGAACTCCGTTTTCAGCAGATCGTAGAGTAGATAACGATCCGTTTGCAGATACCTTAAACGTTCTGTGCTCGAGGTAGCTGCATAACATATTCAGCATACGGCCTCTTATTTTCCATCCTCTCAATGTGCGCAGAATATGAGTCCTGTTGGTGGTATCGAACGCCTTCGAAATGTCCAGAGATACCAACTCTATGTGCTCCGAATCGTTGATGTTTGTAAGGGTTTCTAGCTGGGCAAAATAAGTATCCACTCCATGACCAGCACGGAAAGCGTGTTGACGGTGATCTAATCTACCGGTGGCTTCGAGCTCGGTAACTAGACGGCGATTTATCAAACGTTCGAATACTTTACCCATGCAGCTAAGGAGAGTTATGGGCCTGTATCCATCTGGTTGACTTCGATTTCCATCTGGTTTGGGGATAGGGATTACAATACCGTGTCTCCAGGATGGTGGAAATAGTCCCGATGCCCAAATACGGTTGTAGAGATCCAAGAGAGCACGCTTGGAAGATGCAGGAAGTTTTTGTAGCAAAGGGTAACCGATATTGTCATGGCCAGTAGAATTACCTCCGCGTCGTTCAAGTGCCCATTCCAATTCAAGCAGCGAAAAAGCTGAATTGTATTTTTCATCGAGGTACGGTCGGTCGGTTGTGAATGCAGATCTGGTTGAGTTTTGAAGCCGTTTTGGGTAGTTGGAATCCGAAAAGCGTTTTTCGTACTCATCTGCCAGTACATTGCAGACTGTAGACCCGTCGCTAGTAGCTCCAGTTGGTAGATGAAAGATGATGTTGTTAGAGTGACGTTTACCTCGTAAGCGATTTATACGGTTCCATATTACTGCGGATGGACTGTCAGGGTTTATTGTATCTATAAATTCCTCCCATGATTTTTGCTTTGCTTCACGTATAATTTTCCGGCAAATTGATCTTGCCTCGTGGAATTGAGCTAGTGCACGTGGTTTCCTCAAATCGTTTTCTCCAAGTCGTCGAAGTGATCGAAGCGCTTTTCGTCGTTCTTTTATAGCAGCTTTAACCTCAGGGTTCCACCAAGCAACCGTTTTTTAGCAGGCTTATTACTTGTTCTGGGAATTGTTTTTTCTGCCGCTTCGATAAGTCGTTCTGTGAATTCTTCCACTGTTAGCGGTTCTTCCGGAATAATATTTTCGTTTACTAGTTCCACGTAGTCCTCCCAATTTGCTTGATTATATTGCCATTTTCGATGTCATTGCTGTCATAACACCGTACCAAAATTGGGAAATGATCGCTGTCAGAGGTGTCCGCTAGGATGTTCCACGTGAACCTTTGTAATAGTGATGGAGAGCAGATGGAGAGGTCCATAGCCTGCGTATTGCCTGATGCAGAGTCGATTCGTGTATGTGAACCATCATTCATAGTAACTAATTGGTTTTTTTCCAAAATTTCAAGCAACTGGTTACCTCTATTCGCTGCTATCGTAGATCTGCTTAAAATACGGCTCCCCCATGAAGCATGGTGAGCGTTGAAGTCCCCCAGAATCATGAGTGGTTTCGGAAGTGTGTCGAGCAAATCCTCTAGTTTGTCTAAGACGTCGATTTCGCTCGGTGGTAAGTAGATGGAAACGAGCGTCATTTCGACAGGTGAAAATATGCGGATTGCTACTGCTTGTATGTCCGAATTTACCGGTAGCCGTTGGAAAGGTGTTCCGGTTTTAATAGCCAGGGCCGCACCTTGTCTGCTGTGAGCAGAACACGTTCCGAGCATAAGATGGTAGTTGAGCCCAAGGTAATTAGCATCCATATTGTGCGATCCAGCGTTCGTTTCCTGTAGACATATTGCAGTTGGTTGAAATTTTGAAGTCAGGAGCTGCAAATCGTTGCGGTGCGTTCTTAAACCTCGTATATTCCATTGTAGTGCGAAGGTAGGGCTGCTATAGTGTTCCGAATCCTCTGAATCTATGGATAGATGGTCGACTGAATTGGACGAATGACAGAGAGATGAATGTATACTTGCCAAGGGAGGCATTTCCCCCGTGTCAGCTGTCACCGGTAGTTGTTCTGTTGATGGTGGTGTGTTGGCGGTTGAGGCTGACACGGGGAGATGCTTATTTGCTGGATTCCTGCCTGAAACCGATGTTGTGTGATGATTGTTGTCAAATTGACGGTGTGTGTTGATTGTGGGTGTACTGGGACTCTGGATGGTCGATGTTAGGTATGTGCTTTGTGGGTCTAGATGATCGTAGTTGATTGCTGTCTCTGTGGGAAAGAACTCGGCAGGGTTTGTTGTTGGGGAATAAATTTCGTGGGTACTTGCCGTTGAGGGCAGGTTCCCCGTGTCAGCTGTTGCAGTGTCTGATTCGTGATGTGACAAGATTGCGTTTACTGCTGAGGCTGACACGGGGGAGTGCCTGATTGCTGGATTCCGGCTCGGAGTCTGGTGAGTAGTTTGACTTGAATCTGGTTCGTTGAAAATTCGTGTACCAATTTCGTTGCTGGGGTCGTTTTGCGTTATAGTAAAGGTGGCCAGGTCTGCGGTGAATGTAGTGTGATCAGTCATCGTTGTCGTTGTCATCGGATGTATGTCCTTCGGAACTCAGCATGATGTCGTATTCAATTGGTTGTTCAGCGTGGGGTTTTTTCGATGTTTTATCGTATTCGGCTTGAGGAAGCGTTTGCGAGCTCCGTTTCCTGCTCATGCTACGAGTAGAATATCGTTGCGAGTTTGAGGTGGTCTGATTCTGTGGGATTTTGTGAATGATTGCCGAAGTTCTTTTTCCTGAATCTATTCTAGATACACGGGTTTTTGAAGCTGTTTCCATATTGTCATCAGTTGGTCTAATGCTCGTTTGGCTACTGCCAGATGGTTCTTGGTTAACTTTGAGGGCTGCCTGGTGGAGAACTTGTAAAGCCTCGAGTTGAGATTTGAGTAGCGCAAAGTCTTTCAGTTGATCTCTGAGCTTCTCGACTTCTTTTTGGAGCAGCTTAATTTCTCGGTCCTTGTCGGAATGTTCGTTCAAACGACTCTGAACTTTGCTTGAGTATGAACTTTGAGAGCTTGTTCGTTCAACTTCGTCTCGGGCTTCTCGATACGTAACACCTTTGTCAACTTTAATACGAACCACTGCTTCCTCCTTTCGGAAGACCGGACAGCTTTTGCTGATCGGTGAGTGAGCGCCTTTACAATGGTAGCAGTACTCTGGGTTCGGACAATCCTGATCCTTGTCGAGCTCGTGTTTTTGTGAGCATCTGAAACACACCGCTTCGCTCGTACAATGCTTACGGGCGTGGCCGTAGGCAGCGCAGCTGCGGCACTGTAGTACGGACGGATAATACGCACGAACACTGATCCGTAGCATCCCAAAGAGAATATGGGTTGGCCTTTTGGTCCCTTTAAAAGTTAGTATCAGGAGAGGTGTGTTTTTGATCAGACCGGTTTGTTTATCTTTGTTAGTGATCCGTTTGACAGCAGTAACTCCTTCTCGGCTAAGTTCCTTCAAAAGATCCTCTTCACTGTATTCTTTGGTGTCAGGTTCGTAGACCACGCCTTGCGTGAAACTGTAATTTGGGTGATCTATCACTTCTACGCGGGTTCGATCTTCATCCACAAGGTGAGTCATCTTGCATAGTTTTGAATATATTTCCGGTGATCGTGTTCTCAAAACGTATCTACTTCCTTTCGCTTCAAGTAAGTAGTTAAGTAAGTTAATAAGTAAGTAAAAAGTAAATAAGTACGTAAATAAATCAGAAAGTAAGTGAGTAAGTAAGCAAGTAAGTGTGTGAGTAAGCGAGCGAGTGAGTTAGTAAGTAAGAAAGTCAAGTTAGTAAGTAAGTATGTGTTTCAGTGTCTAAAATTGTGAGATTACCGTTTGGTTCGATTTTTTTTTTGCCCAAAACCTTTCAGCGCAGAATGGCTTATGAACAGTTAAAATATTCCTATCTAGCCTTGAGCGACCTTCACCTGGGCACCTACATCCTGGCGGAATCATGCTAGATAATGAATAAGCATTGAATAAGGACGATAATAACAGCAACTGTCAATTCAAAAGTGCTTACCGTTTGCTTTTAATATAAGTCCAAACAGTTTCCAGTATGTAACGACTAATGCAATGACTGAATAGAAACTTTGTTGGTAACTGATTCTCGCACATAGTACCTTCAATAAAATTTGTGAAAATTGTTGTCACAGATCAGTGAAAGCAGTTCAAAAGAATAATAAAGTTACAAAACGAAATAATATTTCATCAGGCACTCGTTCCCCTTTGAAATTTTTAAAATCTATTCTGTCTGAATCTATACCAATATTCGTATCATTTTAATCTTAACCTAAATACCTACTTTAAAAAATTCTAACATGGAAGGTTCGGAAAGCTTAGAAAAAAATATATCAACCAAGGCCGTCTACAATTACGATAGAACTAGTTTATTTTCTACCGAGCACTTCTGACCGCGCACTATCCGATCGTAATACGATTTCCGTTATATGTAGATAAACAATTCAAATAAAAAAAATTAACTTCCTACAACACAATACAAACACTATCCAGAGAAGGAGAAAATAAATCTGACATCCTGTCCTTTTCCAAAAAGGGGAAGGACTCGGCTAAAATCGAAACCACCGAACCAGCTGTTCAAGACTTACCGAATCCGCCCATCAGGTTCTGCAGCCCGCCGGCACCCTGCTGCAGCTGCCGCATCATGTTCTGCAGCCCACTCATGCCGCCCATCTGCTGGAACATCCGGGGGTCGATCATCTTGGCCATCTGCTGATTGAGCTTAGCCATCTGCGTGGGGTTAACGTTTTTCGCCATATCGCCACTCTTGAACAGACCCTTGATGCCGCCCATTTTCTTAATGACTGCAGCAAACTTGGTGTACTGCGAGATCAGATCCCGCACGTCCCGCTCCGTTACACCCGACCCTGACGCCACGCGGATCACCCGGGTTGGCTGTTTACTGAACAGCTTCGCCCCGTCCTTGTTGTCTAGCTCCCCATCGGACATCGAATCCATCATGGTCATGAGGCGCTTGATGCGGGCCATCGATTCCTGCTCCCCACCCTTGGTCATGAAGTCCTGCGAGAAGCCTGGGATCATGCCCTGCATGGAGAATTTTTCATTAGTAAAATGTCAGATATGAACATGTGCTAAGCGTTTACCATAATTTGCGAGAACGGTCCCATCTTCATGATGTTCTGGAACTGCTCGTACATGTCCCGTATCGTGAACTGTCCGTGTTTGATTTTGTCAATCAACTCTTCGTTGTCGTCCAGATTCAGCTCGTTAACTTTGTCAATCAGCCCCTCGATGTCACCCATTCCAAGCAGCTTGCTGATGAAGGGTTTCGTCTTGAACGGTTCCAAATCGTCAATGTGCTCTCCGGTTCCGATGAAGATGATCGGCGAGTTGGTTGCCGCCACACTGAAAAATGAGAAATTCAGTCATTTACTATTTGTGTCCTTTTTACAAAAATATTCCTGAAGACTTACGCCGACAGCGCACCACCTCCCTTGGCGTGTCCATCCAGCTTGGTAATGATCACGGACCCGATGTCTACCTTCTCCTTGAAGGCCTTAGCTTGAGCCTCGCAAGCCTGTCCAATCGTAGCGTCCATCACGAAGATAATATTATCCGGCTTGATAGCCGTCGCAACGGCCAACATCTCCTCGAACAGCGATTCCTCCTGCTTGTGCCGACCACTGGTATCGACAATGATAAACTCGAAGCCCTCCTTCTTAAACATCTCCACACCATCTTGGGCAATCACAACCGGATCGACTTCGGTGTAGCTACCGTAAAAGGGAATACGAGCTTTGGTGGCGTTCTGCTTGATCTGATCGTAAGCACCGGCACGGAAAGTATCCGCACACACCAGACACGACTTCCAGTTCTTCTTCTGGTAGTGGTAGGCCAGCTTGGTGCAGGTGGTCGTTTTACCGGAACCCTGGAAGAAGTAAAAAGTTCAGTGACGACAACATACTGGGATGAGAAGTGCAATTTTGAGATGCATCTTTTAAATTGAAATTCAAAGTTAGATTAAATCAGAATTTCCACATTTTTATTTCCTGATTTCTGCAGTTTTTCAGATTTTTATACTTTTGTCTACAAAATAATTTACCTTTGATTAAAACACTAAATGATTTTGGCTCATTTTTTTTTTACTGTGAATTTTGTTTTCAAATTTGGAATAGAGTTTTGTATCCACTATCCTTGTTTTTTTTGGTTTCTGACAGCACAGAATTGTTCATCTAATTCTGTGCTCCATTCTGTGCACAATGGAAATGGCGATACAAAAATTTATAAAAATAACAAAAATACGAAAGTTGTTTGTAAGTTCGTTTGTTTTATGTATTTTATAGAGACAGAAAATTAACAATTTATTCGCCTTTTATATTACGAAACTTGTCAAATAACACAAATAAATGACAAAAATGACTGAACAAAGCCACTTTTAAAAATTACCAGAATGACGAAAATAAAAAGAATGTAAAATTGACAAATAAGAAAAAAAACACGAAAATAAGGAAAACAGACAAAATTTAGTTTGTTGGATTAATTGCGAGTTAACATTTTAATTTTGAGGTTTGATTTCTTATTCTGAATTCTAAATTTGAAGTTCAATCTCTAATCAAAATGCAGCACAATTATCTTATAACAGACAAGGAAATTTCAATTTTAAAAGCCACGCACCTGCAACCCGACAAACATGATAATATTGGGACGGCCCTTGACTGGCTGATAGGGCTTAACACCCGGATCGACCAGCTTGACCAGTTCCTTAAAGACGGCCGACTGTATCATCCGCCGTTTGTTCAGACCTCCGGCCATTTCGTCGAAATCGATAACCGATTTCACATTCTCCCGCAGCTTCTTCACCAGTCGGATGTTCACATCGGCCTCCAGCAGGGCCATGCAGATCTCCTTGAGCATAGCATCGAGAACCTAAAATGGTACAATCAAACGAACCAGTTCAATCCGAATAACATCGGAATTCATCATTTTGTAAGCTTTCAATTATACCTCTTCATTGATGATCGTAGCCTTGCTCAGCGAATGCAAAGCATTCGTGATTTTTCGCCCGAGATCCGCTAACACCATTTTGATGGATTTTGTCGCTTTAAATCAATACAGAAAATTACAAAATATTTTTTACTTCTCGTTCGAGCTCAGTGTGTTGGTTCCCTCAAACTGGTTCCAAAATTGACATCTCCTTTTTTCCTTCTCGAGTTTTGATCTTTGCAACGCTGTTCTGCTAAAAAATTTACACTAAATCGGTTCCTTATAAATTTCCGCAACTTTCTCACCAGTAGCTGTGCAATTTAATTACTATTGAAACAATTTATCCCTCGTTTTTCCAGAAAAATTCCTGCGACGAAGCAAGAAGTCCGTGCGTGAACAGTAAAATGCGAACAACACAACAGATAGCTGTCAGATCGGGGGTGCGAGTTTTTTTTCTTTTGTATTTTTCTGTGACTTGGCAAAGGCATGGGTGTACATTGCCCAAAAAGCTGAAATGAGCAACCGTTTCGTTCAAGGGCGTCGGTTTTGAAATTTGCATTCCAAACGTTTGCTCGAAATTTGACAAAAATGCCCAAAATGGCAAAAATGCCCAAAATAGCAAAAATGACGAAAATACCAAACATGGCAAAAATGATGAAAATAACAAAAAATGACAAAAATGACAAAAATGACAAAAATGACAAAAATGACAAAAATGACAAAAATGACAAAAATGACAAAAATGACAAAAATGACAAAAATGACAAAAATGACAAAAATGACAAAAATGATAAAAATGACAAAAATGACAAAAATGATAAAAATGACAAAAATGACAAAAATGACAAAAATGACAAAAATGACAAAAATGACAAAAATGACAAAAATGACAAAAATGACAAAAATGACAAAAATGACAAAAATGACAAAAATGACAAAAATGACAAAAATGACAAAAATGACAAAAATTACAAAAATTACAAAAATTACAAAAATGACAAAAATGACAAATATGACAAAAATGACAAAAATGACAAAAATGACAAAAATGACAAAAATGACAAAAATGACAAAAATGACAAAAATAACAAAAATGACAAAATTGACAAAAATGACAAAAATGAAAAAAATGACAAAAATGACAAAAATAACAAAAATGACAAAAATGACAAAAATGACAAATATGACAAAAATGACAAAAATGACGAAAATGACAAAAATGACAAAAATGACAAAAATGACAAAAATGACAAAAATGACAAAAATGACAAAAATGACAAAAATGACAAAAATGACAAAAATGACAAAAATGACAAAAATGACAAAAATGACAAAAATGACAAAAATGACAAAAATGACAAAAATGACAAAAATGACAAAAATGACAAAAATGACAAAAATGACAAAAATGACAAAAATGACAAAAATGACAAAAATGACAAAAATGACAAAAATGACAAAAATGACAAAAATGACAAAAATGACAAAAATGACAAAAATGACAAAAATGACAAAAATGACAAAAATGACAAAAATGACAAAAATGACAAAAATGACAAAAATGACAAAAATGACAAAAATGACAAAAATGACAAAAATGACAAAAATGACAAAAATGACAAAAATGACAAAAATGACAAAAATGACAAAAATGACAAAAATGACAAAAATTACAAAAATTACAAAAATGACAAAAATTACAAAAATGACAAAAATGACAAAATGACAAAAATGACAAAAATGACAAAAATGACAAAAATGACAAAAATGACAAAAATGACAAAAATGACAAAAATGACAAAAATGACAAAAATGACAAAAATGACAAAAATGACAAAAATGACAAAAATGACAAAAATGACAAAAATGACAAAAATGACAAAAATGACAAAAATGACAAAAATGACAAAAATGAAAAAAAAAATAACAAAAACGACAAAAATGAAAAAAAATGACAAAAATGACAAAAATGACAAAAATGACAAAAATGACAAAAATGACAAAAATGACAAAAATGACAAAAATGACAAAAATGACAAAAATGACAAAAATGACAAAAATGACAAAAATGACAAAAATGACAAAAATGACAAAAATGACAAAAATGACAAAAATGACAAAAATGACAAAAATGACAAAAATGACAAAAATGACAAAAATGACAAAAATGACAAAAATGACAAAAATGACAAAAATGACAAAAATGACAAAAATGACAAAAATGACAAAAATGACAAAAATGACAAAAATGACAAAAATGACAAAAATGACAAAAATGACAAAAATGACAAAAATGACAAAAATGACAAAAATGACAAAAATGACAAAAATGACAAAAATGACAAAAATGACAAAAATGACAAAAATGACAAAAATGACAAAAATGACAAAAATGACAAAAATGACAAAAATGACAAAAATGACAAAAATGACAAAAATGACAAAAATGACAAAAATGACAAAAATGACAAAAATGACAAAAATGAAAAAAAAATGACAAAAATGACAAAAATGACAAAAATGACAAAAATGAAAAAAATGACAAAAATGACAAAAATGACAAAAATGACAAAAAGACAAAAATGACAAAAATGACAAAAATGACAAAAATGACAAAAATGACAAAAATGACAAAAATGACAAAAATGACAAAAATGACAAAAATGACAAAAATGACAAAAATGACAAAAATGACAAAAATGACAAAAATGACAAAAATGACAAAAATGACAAAAATGACAAAAATGACAAAAATGACAAAAATGACAAAAATGACAAAAATGACAAAAATGACAAAAATGACAAAAATGACAAAAATGACAAAAATGACAAAAATGACAAAAATGACAAAAATGATACAAAATTACAAAATTGACAAAAATGACAAAAATGACAAAAATGAAAAAAATGACAAAAATGACAAAAATAACAAAAATGACAAAAATGACAAAAATGACAAATATGACAAAAATGACGAAAATGACAAATATGACAAAAATGATAAAAATGACAAATTGTCATATAAGACAAAAGTGACAAAAATGATAAAAAGGCAAAAATGACAAAAATGACAAAAATGACAAAAATGACAAAAATGACAAAAATGACAAAAATGACAAAAATGACAAAAATGACAAAAATGACAAAAATGACAAAAATGACAAAAATGACAAAAATGACAAAAATGACAAAAATGACAAAAATGACAAAAATGACAAAAATGACAAAAATGACAAAAATGACAAAAATGACAAAAATGACAAAAATGACAAAAATGACAAAAATGACAAAAATGACAAAAATGACAAAAATGACAAAAATGACAAAAATGACAAAAATGACAAAAATGACAAAAATGACAAAAATGACAAAAATGACAAAAATGACAAAAATGACAAAAATGACAAAAATGACAAAAATGACAAAAATGACAAAAATGACAAAAATGACAAAAATGACAAAAATGACAAAAATGACAAAAATGACAAAAATGACAAAAATGACAAAAATGACAAAATTGACAAAAATGACAAAAATGACAAAAATGACAAAAATGACAAAAATTACAAAAATTACAAAAATTACAAAAATGACAAAAATGATAAAAATGATAAAAATGACAAAAATGACAAATAATAAATAATAAATTCTGTAGAGCGCATATCACCCGTGTTAACCGGGACATCGGTCCATGGATTCAAACGTAAGTACATTACAACTTGAGAAGAAATAGACAAGTTTAAGACCCATAAAATGAAGTTTCAGATAAAATTTAGCAATATGCAAAACGACGTTGGCGCCAAGCATGTTATGCCAAAGGTCGTAAGTGCATGTTTACTCAAAAACACAATTTTATGGTTGAATTTATTACTCCAGGCTCTTTCTTATCTATCTTCGCATCCCGTACCAAATTTTCAGACAATTCTGAGCAGCATTTTAAATACTAGAATTAAAAATAAGTTACAAAACTTTAACTGCGATTTTCTCAAAACACGTGAGGTGGCTCATACGACCTAATCAAAAAAAACTCTAGAATTATTGAAATGAAAATATGTTTAGTGATCCCTTTCAATGACGATTCTAGCGGTGTTCACCATCCACAAATTCTTTTTTACATTTTTTGCACATATTTCTTGTAGAAAATTTGTAACCTTTTGATAAGCATTTTACTAAGATACCTTCAGGTATTATAATACATGTTAGAAATTATCCGAAATAAATTTGAAATTTAAATTTAACTTTATTTTATTAAGCTTTTGCATCTTTTTCTAAAGTTGGTCCCGGATATCGAAGCGTTTTCCCACAAACGCTTCCCTTTTCGATACGTTTCGTTCAGTTCTGCGAAAACGGTTCCCGCGCGCGCTGAAAGCAACGCTTAACACGCACACATCCAACTGCGAAACTGAACGAATAAAACGTGTTTTCATGCTGCATCTCTTTCTAGCCCTCGTGTGCGGGTACCGGTTTGCAAACAAAAAACCAACGACTGAACCGCCAAGCGTTCGTTTCATTCAACAAAAATCGCTCCAGTTGATCAGTTGTCTGTCTGTTCCGGCATCTGCTTGCTGAAGTGTGCGGATTCCTTTTTCTCAAAGCGTGCGGAAGTTTGCTCCTGGTTCTCGCAGTTAAAGTTATAACCGGTGTAGTTAAGTTTTAAGTTTGTTAAGTTTAACAGTTCCTCGCGGAAGTAAAATCACAAATATATCAAAATGTTTTGGGGTAAGTTTCAAATGAGAATGTCTGTCCCGTCCGAAACAAGATGGCCTTTTCTCACATGTCGAAACATGTTTCTTTTTGCATGTGGTTTTATTTTTAACTGGTAATTTTTGTGTTTCCGGTACCACGCAGGACTGATTCTGAAGACCAACAAAAAGTACACCCAAACGGTGGAAAAGGCATACCATCTGTCCCAGGCCGCGCTGGATCTTTCCAAGAGTGGCAACGAAGATGTGCAGGTTATGTTGACATCGGAAGGCAATACCTACCTGCTGTGCACGCTCCGGAAATCTTTGCCGCAGATCGCGCTGGATCTGAACTTCGACAAGGGAGATCAGATCTGCCTCAGCACCAAGGGCGAGGGAATCGTACATCTGACCGGGTATCTGGTGCCGGATGAGGCTGACATCTTCGGCGATGATGACGACGATGAGGAGGAGGAAGATGAGGAGCTGGAGGTGTCACCACAGAAAGGTGCTAAGGGTAAGTCGGGGCACAGCATGGGGTTGTTGAGATTGGATGAGGGATGAAGTCAAAAATGTTTCGGTTGCAAATTCAAATAGGGTAAGAACACTTTATATTGAACACCATCTTTGGGATTCAATGCATTTGTGGCCAATAAATAATAACGAAAGGTTTTTTGGGAAATTTTTTGATATAGTGTATTTGTTTATGCCGAGTGTTGCACTAGTGTTGCACTGGTGCACCACTAGGTGCTGTCAAACTGTTTGTTTATTCGGACGGTGTTGCACTGGTTTTGACCTGTCGGAGTTATGCTTACGGACGGTGGCCCACCGATAATTTTGCCAGTGTTGCGAGAGAGCGTGTGAATGAGGGAGGTAGCAATACACTGGCGACGATTTGTGTTTGTTTTTATCGGGTACGGTGGAACACTCCACGAGTGGAGAAAACAAATACAGTAATAGTGTAGCTTAAGCATGTTTCTCAGCTTCGAATCGATATATTTTTTCGCGGAAATATGTTTTGACTATCATTTAAGCCTTTTTACTCAAAATTACTTTTGTCCCAACGATTGAACACAATGTTTCAAATATTGAACAGGCAATGTTCTAATTATTGAACAATTTAATAATTATTCCGGCCATATAAACACTTAAAAAATATATCATTTGCAAGTGCATAACCCGACTTTAAAGTTCTTTGTAACTAACAAATTACTCCAATTTAAAAATAAAAAACAAAGTTTACAAAAAATCACACCAATACACACATGTGCACTGACATCGTCTGAACTCGTCGAGCTGATTCGATAGGTACCTATAAAGGTATATCTAAGACCCATAATTAATGATCTACCAAATCGACCGATAACTATACCTTTCTGAAAGAAAGGCAAAGAACATTTAGTTCTAAAATTCAAGGTAAAAACGAAAAATCCATGTTTCATTGAATTCAAAATTTAGAAGAGTAACGTAGTAAATTCAAAACTGAAATTTGTGCTGTAAAATCGAAGTTTGATTTGGTTATTCTCGTTATTGATTTTAGAATCAGTACTCTATCAATATGCGAGAATTTATTTAATTTAAAAATCGCTTCTCACATTGCTACAAATAACTTAGCATCTTTCTAATTAAATTTTATTTATTCATTGAAATTATGGTAATTTAAAAGTTCTATTTAACTGTTGCGCAAGGTCAAGAAAGTTAGCAATCAACAGTATATAAAATCATTTTAGAAAAACAGGAATAGTACAAGGCTCGGTACCATCTGTCAAAATATTTGTACCGTACTAATTTTTTGATACAGAACGTCAGCTTTCCTTCTGATTCTAGTGGCAGTTTGGTTTCAGAATATCAGTTTGATACCAAAATGTTCGTTTTTAAACAATCCTCTTTTTTATACCTTTGGTTGAATCAACCTTCATTTTCCGAAACTTCCAGGCAAACAAGAACGCATCGCCAAAAAGGTGGCAGAAAAGGTGAACGCCAAGGAAGTGCAACTGCAGGCCGATGGGGAGGAAGACGAGATGGATGAGACCTTCGAGCTGCCGAAGGGTGCTGCCAAGAATGGTGCCGGTGAAGATTCCGACGACGATGACGATGAGGATGATGACGACGAGGACGACGAGGAGGATGACTCGGACGATGATGAAGAGATGGCCGAGGGTGGTAAATTAGGTGCTGCCGAGGACAGTGACGATGACGATGACGACGAGGATGATGACGATGATGAGGACGACGATGAGGACGATGAAGATGATGATGAATCGGACGAGGAAGAGCAACCCAAGGCTAAGGTAGCGAAGCTGGAAAAGAAATCATCGAAACAAAACGGTTTGGAAAATGGCAATGCTTCGACCAAGGAAATTAAGAAAGACGAGAAGGGCCAACAGAAAACTCCCGAATCCAAAACCCGAACCCTCCAAGGCGGTCTGGTCGTCGAGGACCTGCGAGTCGGAAATGGTGCTGAAGCTAAGCCCGGTAAGAAGATTGCCGTCTACTACGAAGGCCGGCTAAAGAAGAACAATAAGGTCTTCGATTCGACCAACAAGGGACCCGGCTTCAAGTTCAGCCTGGGACGTGGAGAGGTGATCAAGGGATGGGACGTCGGCGTTGCCGGAATGAAGGTCGGAGGCAAGCGACGACTCACAGTGCCACACCAGCTGGCCTACGGTACCCGGGGTAGCCCTCCAGTGATCCCACCAAACAGCACGCTCGTGTTTGATGTTGAACTGAAAAATGTGTTTTAAGTAACTTTCTCCAACACGACCCCCAATTTCCTAGCACTTAACCTAATGATGGTAAAGCATCCTAGCGTAAGACAGTTAAATGTAAACTATAACAAAACATTGTAACAATTACATACCGCGCCAATCACAAAAGTAACTTTTTTATTATTCGTCACCGTTTGTTCGAACACACACGGCCATATACATCAGTTGTTTTATTAAATCTTAAAAAAAAACAATATTATACCGGATTGATTTTTGAAACGTTTAGCAGATCAATGGACAACCACGGGCAATAAAAATCGAAAGATCCGGATTTCCGTTTTGATTGAGAGTTGTGATAGCAAACCAAGAACTACTCTCGCCTAGTTGTGCTTCTTTTTGTTGTAGAAAAGTTGCATTATCGTTTCTTCCACGCAACAGAGAGGAAGGAGGAGTGATGATTGTTTTTTTTTAATTTGCCGGAACCGAACGTAAGGAGTGAGTCATGCTGAATGAAACGATAAGAGAGAGAAACAAGGGATCCTAATAAAATTCAGTACTTTAAAATTAAATTTTTAGTTGTTTTTAATTTTTCATATCACCGTGTCCCTGTGTTCTGTAACTTTAGACCCCTCGAACTCAGCTATTGGCTGACGAAATTGGCGTTTTCCAATGCGCTGCGTGACTTGAGATGACAAATAATAAACGCTCCAGAATCTTTGAAGTCCATCCGAAGATATTTTTTTCAGCATCTACTCTGTTGTCCGTCTGAGCAATCGAAGTAGCGTAAACGCCTCCCATTTTTTTTGTGTGTATAGTCCCTCATCGGTAGCAAGGTCTAGCCTATGTCTGTGTGGCTTGGCCTTCGAATTGCTTCTCGGGCTTCCAAGGCCGATGGTTCTTCGAGGGAAGGCATCCAACCTTCAAAGACCTACAATGGTTGGCAATCCACTCCGCTTGCAATAGTCTCTTCAGATTATCCCCAGATGCATTTCCTCTGAAATATATAATTATTTATACAATGAAACACAGCCTATCCACTAGACCACATCAGCGCTATAGCGTAAACGCCTCCCATTTTCAAGCAAAAATAAAATTGGAATTAGCATAAAACGTTGAGTGAGACATTTGAAGAAACAAGCTGTAAGACAAAAAGAAAGCATTTGAAAAGTCTCTGGAGCCACAGTTTATAGAGTCCTGATAAAAAATGTCATTATCGAAAATAAGCTTTAAACATTTCATCTAGTCAAAAGGTCATCCGTTCTTCACGAGGCCCCTGGGGTCAAGGGGGTATAAATGCATAAAATTTGAATTTTTCGGTCGAACGTAGTAAAATTTGAAAATAAAATTCTAAAAATCTGAAGAAACATCCAATATCCCTTGAGAAAAAAAAGAAACATCCAATAAAACTTGAAATATCAAGAATCGTTAAGCATCATTAACACTAAAATGAATTTTTTTTCACATCTACCCTTTCGGCTCTGAGAAGCTCATAGAAAATCAAGCAACGACATCAACAGATATTGGGCCAAATTTCTTTTCAGTGAATTTTTTCTAGACCAGGCTGTTATTTGGTAAGTAGTTAATATCTTTCAAGTTCTTTTGTAGATTGTAAAAATGTCGGTTCAATGGACCAAAAAGTTACTGACCTACGAGAACGATATAATTTTTCAATTCAGAATAGTTTTTTTTAAATAAAATTTGGGTAGTTGGCGGATTTTAAATTCACAAGTGTCCTTAACACTAAACATACCGACACTATTCATGACCCCTAACAAATTTTCGTTCAAACTCTTTGGTTCTTAACCGAATTTTACAAAATTTACAGTTATGGAAAGGACTGACGTTATTCAAATATGATTCTCAGACAATATTCAGCTGCAATCATTTATTTTAAAGTTATTCTAAGTCGAACATACATTTTTCAAAATGGCTGTAAATCAGTTATGAGGTGCTTAAAAATATTATTCCACTTCGTGCCTGAGTAAGCTGGAGTTTGAATGCACATATGGTTTTTTTTTTATTCCTTAAGATCATGGCCACAAAGAATGTAAAAAAAGTGGTGTTTAATCGGTACTTTTTAATGAATCAACCTGTGACATTTTAAGCCATAGGCTATAATAAACATCCAATAGACCGATCTAAGCTAAGCGTGCAGCGTGCGGATTAACTCGAAGAACGAGCTCATCGAGTCAGTAATCGAAGGACCTTTAAACGAACCAGGCTAGATTTCACATTGGCGATCCTGCCAGGAGTTAATTGCCCTTTGTGTACGGAGGCAGTGGGACCGGCCGGTTCAAATCTGTCTGTTGACTCTTGGGAAGCATCTGCGGTCGTCAAGAAAATAAGAAAAGCTGGGTTAAGCCCATGGCAACGCACTTCAGCCGAGTTTAAGTTCATGGCAGTGCCGGCATCGAAATCAAGTAAAGCCAGGTTGAGCCCATGGCAACACACTTTAGCCGAGTTAAGCTCATGGCAGTGCCGACGAAGGAAACAAGAAAAGCTGGGTATAGCCCATTGTAATGCATTTAGTTTTAATGTCAGTCTAAAATTAGAAAAAAACATCATCTGAAGAATCAGAACTCAAGTGGAAATCAGAGAGCAGTTATAACTAGCTAAAATAAATAGAAAAAAACAACAACTTTGTTTTGCTAGCTAATTATGAAGAACTCAACATTATTTAAAAAAGGGAAACAAAACTTAGGGAATCTTAAAATAACAACTAACTTAATCATGATTATATTAAATTGTGGCATAGAAAAATGACACAGAAAATCCGGATTATATTCTATAATATACGTAATTTGTGATTTTTTTTTTGTTGAATTTTTAGATTTACGAAACATAGAATTTCTGACGACTATTCTAATGTAGCTGCTTTTCGAACTGTTTATCAATCTGCATTTTCTGATACTATTCTAGCACCTAAATTCGACTTTGTACTGGATTTTAAGTATGTTAATGCAAGGTTTTCGCAATAAAACTACAGTAAGGTTTTTTTTACGCGTTAATATGTACCGCGTGAAAAACCGCATAAAAAAACCGCGTCAATTCCTGAAAACTGTCTAAAAACAACTTGAAGCTGGGACATGGAGGACATGATAATGACATTGAGACCTGAGACTTGAGACATGATACAAGAGATATGGGACCTGAAATTTGAGACATGAGACATAAGACTTGAGACCTGACATGAGACAAGTAACATGAGACATGAGACATGGACATGAGACAGGTCTCAAGTCATATGTCTCTTTGTCTCATGTTCATTTCTCATGTCTCTTATCTCAGGTCTCAGGTCTCAAGTATCAAGTCTCATGTCTTTTGTCTCAGGAGCAAATAGAAAGAAACACGTGGTCTTGTAGGCATTCTGACCCAAATTTGATATGATTGATTTAAGTTAAAAGTTGTATGAAGTTAGCAAAATACAACAAAATATTCATGCGAGTGGAAAAACGATGAGCTGTAGTTTTATCAGATTACCCAGGCCAGTTTACCATAAAACCTTAAAAGTTAATCATGAAAAATAACAGGTTTCACGCTGATTCCATTGATCCTTCTGTTTCTAAGAACTAATGTCGTTTTTGTGAACTTTTCATCTAATAAATGATGAAAAAGCTTGTTTGCTGCAATATAAATGAAGAAAAACATCATTCGAAGCCATAGGCAGAGACCGACAAAAAACACAAAGACAACACAGTACATAACGTGCAACACAAATTCTGGAGTGCTGACACATAAATTTTTGTGTGCGACACTTTGGTTTGGCACAGCACTTCAATTGTGTTGTGTTGCATCAAATCAACACGACACAGTTCCCAGTTGTGTTGTGTCGAGGATAACACAGCACGCAACACAGTGTTGTTACGAGCAAGGCTATTTTTTCACCCGTCGCACTTGACTGGACAGCATTTCTCCGTATTTTCAATGGCGAAGCTCTTCACTCACATTGTGTTGAGCAAAAGCAAAAGAAAAAAATTTATCCAGTTCGGCTGCTAGCAAGTAGGCGACGAATTGAAAAAAAAGCCAGCTGGCTGGAGCAACAATGATAATCGTATTGGGACCGGCACACGAACACACTGTGTCGTCAACTGTGTCGCATACTGTGCTGTGTTGCGGCCGACACGCAACAAAAGTAGATCAACACAGACACAGCACAGCTTCGTTTCGGAAGTGCTGTGTCATCAAATTGTGTTGCACTTACTGTGTTCGTGCTGTTTTCGGTCCCTGGCCATAGGTTAGCGTATTTTTGAGAAAGAATGACATGGGCCATCTTACCATCTTATTATCAAAATAATACAAAAAACTACTAAATTGGAATAAATTGCACGGAAGCTTGTATGCAACAACATTGTGTAATAGATCATTGCACAAAACCTATAAATTAAATAATTTTTTATCGTCAAAAGGTGACAGAAGAAGAAATTGATATTTGTTCCGGCCTTAGCATAGTTTTGAAGAGCTGATTTAAATGTATCGAATGAATGTTTCTGCTTTGCCGAAACGAGAACCATTCGTTTTGAACACAACAAAATATGAAAACGTTACGAGCTTAGTTGTAGGAGGCGTAGAATTAATTATGATCTAAACTCAGTAATCCATGCCTAGTTGTAGGATAGATAAAATAAATCATTCCATTGCCACACGTTAACTTAACCCACGCGTATTTCAATTTTATACTTCAACTCAATAGAAGCGGTGAGCCTATTCAGAAAAAAAATTGAATTTAGCGCGCCAAATCCTTCCAAAATTAGTGTAATCAAAACGTAAATACAACAATTTTTACATGCTAACTCTATGGAGCCACTATTGCCTAATATAAGGTTCGGTTGAAAAAAAAATACTTATTAGAACTTATTTAAATCCAAAACTAAGCAAGGCGTTAGAGCCTAAGGATTATAAGTACATAAACGAAACTTTAAAAAAAAACACGTTTCAAAGTTTCCTTTCTTGTGTTATTTTCTACTCCTAAAATTTAAAGGATGTGAAATTGTCACCAGATAAAAATAACGCTAACGACCGATTAATTTTGCTCTTTTACGCTTTTTGACTCTCAGGGCTCCAATTCTAGTTAAACCAAAGAGAACCGAGGTCTGGCCTCGAACAAAAATGAGCTGAAAACGTGTGAAAGAATTTGAATTCTCTGTGGTTAAACCTAAATCTTTGGGAGGAAGGATTTTTCAATATGTGATTCATCGACATTGGATTAGCGAAACTTTCTTTGGATTAATGCTGATGAACAAAAGAAATGACGGGAGCCAAACGCGACTTCTTTCGTCTAGTGAAGAAGTTGTTTAAAATTTCTTGAAATAAGTTCTAGTTCGGCAGTGTTCATCCAACTATTTGATTATTTAGAGCTAAGCTTCAGGATCAGAGCATTATATTTCTTATTCCCAAGTGAAAATGAAATTCGATCGAATTTACCAAATTCTGGTGTAACAACTTTTGGAAGAACCTTGCATGGTAAAATGTTCTCTGGAGCCACGATTCTCCAATTTTAAGACGCAGGCCATAATTAAGTTTATGTCCAGAAAATTCTTCTCGATGAAGACTACCCCAAGTTAATTTTCAGAGACACCCACGCAATGCCTGTATGACTGATGCCATTCCCCACGCCCGGCTTTACGAATTGAAGTCATTTGCTTCTAGCCTGTTGTCATTGCTTTTCTACTATAAGTTGATTATGTTGTGTTTGAGCTTATGCACGTCACGTCAGACTGACTGCACGCAGGTGGTTCGCAGTGTTTTAATTTGCGGAACTACTACCGCTGTCCGGTGAAAAGGTGGCGGCATCTAAGTGTCCATGACTGATCCGCCCGCTCTGGTGCTGGTGCCGTAACGGACAGGAAATGCCGCACCAGTTACTTTTTACTATAGCATGTCGCGGCTTTCTACTTAGTAGGGAGAACACGAAGAATCGTTGTAAATATTCTTATACCATCCATTCAATTTATACCTTAATGTAAGGAAAAGGGAGGAACAAAACGGAAAGCTTTTCGTACCTACTAACTAGAATACGTAATTCCCGGACCGTGTGGTGCGGTCATCTCATCATGAATGGAAGGAAAAGCGCGGCTCAGCCGAAATTCATCAGACATGTAAACAACCATACATCGATTGGCGAGCAACTACGTATTGTCTTCAATTTTCCTTTTCGACTTTTCCCCGATTCGTCCGGCCGTCCGCGCGTAACGCTTGAGTAGTTATTGGGCCCCATGGCGTGAATCCGGTTCAGTCTGGCAGTGGCATTCGATCGACGCGGAACATTCTAACCGAACTTAGAAACCACCACTAGGAAAAGATTGTAGATTCGAATAATTTTAACGATGGAAAATGAAGATCCGGCACCGAGTAGCAATCAGCCCCTGTACGCCCGGGATGCCGAACAGGCGGACGGATACTTTTCGGAGAAGAAAACCGCCGGGGCCCCCAAGTGCGTGCGGGTGATCGTGGTCTGTATCTACCTGTTTACGGTGTCGTTTGCGGCGTTGCTCCTGTCCGCGTACTATATCTTCTTCTGGCAGCCCACGATCGACGACTACTCGGAGGACGAGAATCCGGAACGGCACACCGGATGCGATAATGATTAGTTTCTGACGGGTCTGACGGCGTTCAAAAGTTTCGAAACCGTTTGCCAGAATTACTTATTTTAGGTGTTAGAAAAACGACAAATGTAATATAGTAGTTTTCGTGTGCGAATTTCTCTCGGTTCAATCACCTTCAGTTGCCTGTGTAAATATCGAGCGATGTATACTTTAGAAAATAAGGTAAGTTGTTAAAGTTGTGTGTAAAAATTTGAAAATGTGAAGAATTTACGGTACAATTTTTAATACATTTTTCAACAGCCTAAGTCTTAATCCAAGATAGAATTTTAACAAAAGTTCTTAGCAAATGAAACTAAGGAAATTTGAAAGAGACTTGAACAGTTGACAAATCTTTTACAACAAAACTGTGTTTATCTAAATCTTAGTTTGTTGAAAACCATCTGAAAAAATTCCTAATTTTTCATCGGTTCATCGGTCGAAGAGGAAATTTTGCAATCTTTCCTTAGTCAGGCGTTTTTTGAGACGCTGCACAATGAAAAAAATCTAATGCCAGAAAAAAATCTAATTTAGATTGAAAATTTTGAATAAAATAGACCTATCTGGTGCGATTTTTTCTGAAAAATCGAATGGAGGCTGTTTGAGCCACAGCACGCATCTGAAAATGGAGTTATGGCTGTTTTTACCCTCAATTCCCCTATGTTTTTCAATTATTTCCGAAAAAAGCACGTTCGACTTGAAAATTTTAATCCAAACGGGACGAATCTTGTGTAATTTTTTCCGATGAATCGATCGGGGCAGTATGATCCACCTCATGCTTCGTAAAATGAAGTTATGGCTGATTACCCTCAATTCTCTTACATTTATCAAATAGTTAAGAAAACGCATGTTCGGACTTGAAACTTTTGAACCAAATGAGACGTATCTTTTGTGATTTTTTCCGAGAATTCAAATGGAGGCTGTTTGATCATGCTTTTTTTAATAATTGTAAAATGTTGGGGAATTGATCCATTTTCCAGAGCTTGCGGTGACTCAAACAGCCTTCATTGGATTCTCGGAAAAAATCGCATAAGCTCATTTGGATCAAAATTTTCAAGTCCGAACAAGCTTTTTTTCTGAAGTAATAGAAAAATGTTGGGGAATTGAGGGTAAAAACAGCCATAACTCCATTTTTCGAAGCGTGCGGTGACTCAAACAGCCTTCATTGAATTCCTCGGGAAAAATTTTACAAGATACTTCCCATTTGGTTCAAAATTTATAAGTCCGAACATGCTTTTTTCGGAAATAATTGAAAAATATAAGGGAATTGAGGGCAAAACAGCCATACCTCCATTTTCTGAAGCCTTCGGTGGCTCAAACAGTCTTTATTGGATTCCTTAGAAAAAATCGCAAAATTTTCAATTTAAATTAACTTTTTTCTGGATTGTTTACAAAATATAGGGGAATCAGGGGTTAAAAAGACACTATAACTGCGTTCGTTAGCTTGTGCGGCGTCTGAAACTACGTCCAATCGATTCTCCGGACATTTTCACTAAAGGGAAGTACAATTTCATATATTTGTTTTGTGCAGGAGGGGAGGTATTGAATTTCTTCGCGGTTCATACACTGTTTCCCCCATAGTTCGCTGCTTTTACGAAACATTTTCATGAGTGCCTACTTGTAATATTTTTCCACTGTCAGAACCAAATTCGATGAACAGGTGAATTCGTCAAATTTTTTTTTATTTTGTTTGTCAATCTCTATTTGAAAAGGTAAATCTGCGCGGCATACTAGAATTACATTTCTATAAAGTTTATCCATTGTTGTGTTGATGAAATTGAACAAAATTTAGAATGTCATTGCATTTTTGCTGCATCTTCGCATTATATTTGACACGTTCGTCGTCAAGAGTCACCCACTGCAAAATATGCCCAACTTTGGAAAGCCAAAACACAAGCTGGAGATATCGTTTCGGTCTCAAATTTTGGCTAAAGAATAGTTAGAGAATTATTGATAATTCGAAATAATATTGACTAAAAACAAAAGGTTCGAGTAGGCATTGCCATGTGAGGTCATCAATAATTTTAGCTCTTTGTAAAAATGTTCAAGTTGAAGTGGACAAGTGAAAAGTGTGCCATTGAAGTCAATTCCAGTTGATAACAACTACACCGGCGATCATGATCGAGAAGCGTACAGTTAAAGAAAAATAACTCAGGTTGCCAAAGATTCCGATATCAAAACAGAATAAGCACGTTGCTCTTGCTAAGCCCCAAAGGCAAATTCTACTTCCTGTGTGTCCTTATTCGTTAAGATCAAACCTATTTCACAATTTTAACTTCAATATTCGATGAAGGCCAATAAAAGTTGGTTTAAACCTAAATTTTCTTAAATTTAATAAAACCGAATTAAATTTAAAAAAAATCATATTAAGCGTTTGGCAGGGAACTCCACGCTTCACCCCTCCCTTGGATCCAGTATCTTTTGAGGTATTTACCGCATGGTGGACCTGTAGTAAAATCTGCAATACATTGTAAAATGTTACAGATAATATGTTAAAATATAAATGAAATATGCAATCGAAAGTGTTTTTTCTCAATTTTGCTACGCTTAAATATAATGTTATTCAATTAAACCAAAAAATATCACTGTTGTGAGAAGGCCCTTATTTGATAATACTTAAGTAATAGTTTGGGATACACGAAATTTCGTAAAGTACTGGACTTTTGATTCTCTGTAGCCACCAAGCAAATACCAAATATCATGTACTGAGTTATCTGATGGATGCTGGAATGCACATAACTTGAACTCAAATTTATTAACACTTTTTTTTACGAACAAAAATTATAATTAGTCAGCAAAACGTACAAATCTTATGAATTGATGTGAAAATGATTGTTAAAAATGTTTGTTAAATATTTGAAAAATTGCAAAATAAAAGACAAATCCAAAAATTGGCTCTCTGGAGCCACCAGCGACAAAGCTTCATTGTCTAGGTGTTAAATCAACAAACTGTAAGTGAATTCGTTTGAATCCGTTTCAAATTCAGTATTCTTTGCTTTGAATCATTAGGTTAGTGTTGTTTGTAGTCATTCATTTTCTGAATAGAAGACTACAAAAAATTACAAGTGTAGAAATGGACAAAGCGAAACTTGAAATTAGAAACATTCTATTGTGACTTTTTTTCAAATGACTTGATTCGCTTTCAATTTATATCATATGTCAATAATTTACATAAATAATTTTCCCTCCTAGGTTTGTAAGTTCTTGAATCATTTGTTTACACATGTCAGCTAACGATATGTGCCGAAGTAACAGCTTCATGAAATTTTGGCCACGATATCAACCTGCATCCAAACTAGACTGCAAGATACAGTTAGTTTTTGCAATCATATCAGATCTTGTATAATTTTATTTTATACATGCGAATTATAAGTTGGAGCGGTATGCCCAATTTTAAGGTTAATTTATCATAGTTGAAATCATAGTTTATCAGTTGAAATCATGGAGCGCTGAGTTGCTGCAACCAGCGACGACTGAAAAAAAAAACAATTTATCAAACAACAACGACTATGGATAAGTTCATAAAATTTCATTTCTTATGCTGTGTTAAAAATATCAAATCTCATAAGTAAAGCGTTTCAGAACCTCAAAATAAATATTTAAAATGTTTCAATTTAGTTTTTTTTTATTCCACTTATTTATTTAAACAATCACTTCCGGCACTGGTTAAAACAATCCGCGAGCTCTTGTGGTTATTAATGTAGATCTTACCTGAATAATGATACTTCTAACTGTAATAATAGGACAGCCTCTAGTTGAAAGGGAATAATTTCCTTAAACCCTACGACTAAGCTGTTGTTTCCGGAGAACTCCGTATAACATTTTTGGGATAGCGCAAATTCAGGTCTCGGATGAAGTCCTACGATATGTTACCAGCATCTATCCTAAAATGCAAGAAAATTACATAAAAATGGATCCATAATTTAATGCAATGATTAATACTTACGCAACATTTTATGCTTACATATATATTTGTTTTGCTTTTTTCGGAGTAAATTTTTCAACTTCCCACTTGGAAGTTTGGTTTGAAAGCTGAGAAAATTTGATTTTTCCACTGATTACTATGATTGCCTAGGAACGTACTCAGGCAAGATGTGTACAAACATGACGGTGAAAGAAAAAAAAGGCGAAATCGTAGAACGAAATTCGGGATTGACGAAATTTTTGTGTTCAAACTTTTGAGTTTACCATCGACTAACTTTTATAGATTGGTAGGTATCTGTTGTGATCTAGAATTTTCTGATGATTTACTAGAACCAGCTTAAACCGGAACTGGCATTTATTCAAAACTATCCTCCGTTGGTTGACATTTTAATAACTACCGTCGGGACAATGGGCCAAAAATGATGGTGTTTGAGTTGTTTTCTGAATAACTATTGTAATTTAGCTTATTTCTAAAGTGAAAGAAAGCAGATTTGTTCTTAAATAGTATATATACAACTTCACAAAATTATCTTCGCCTATAATCCTTTTTTTCACATTTCCCTATCTATCTTCTATCTTTTCTTCAAAAAGTGAACTAGATATAAGCACACAATTGTAATCAAACAAAACGAGTTTGGCTTTTTAAAGCCTAAAGGTATGAGCCGTTTCAAATAAAGAATTAACAAAAAAAACTACACAAAATTTAGTTGAAAAAAATTGTTCTTTGAATAAGTTGTAATACAAAGAAAATTGGCCCTTAGAAGGGGTGACTATGGGCCACGTTTGTAATAGTTGAGTGATTCAAGAAAATGTTACCAAAAATTTCAAAATAAAAATGAATCCATATGTTTAGATGTAGATTGATCCCCTAGAGTGTTAAAATTTCATCCGTCATGAATTTTGGCTTACAGTTTCATATAATGATGATCATGATGTGCTTCCTGTAATAATTTGTTAACCTTGTATATGGATGGCCCTTCTTAATTTTCTCTCACGCCGGTCCTTGCTGATATTAATTTGTCTAAAAAAATGATTTTTTTTGAAAAAATAAATTTTATTGAAACTTATTCTAATTCTATAAAAAAAAAGCTGATAGTTAAAAAACGTTTATCATTATTTGGATTTTCCATTTTTAAGCTTGATATTTTTCTTGTTGGTTTTTTTCGCTTTTATTTTTTTACTCTTTCACTGTTTGCAATTTCCTCGGCTGCAATGCTGGTTCCGGCTGAGATATTGAACTTCTTCCTTCGCTTCGAAGAACCTTCTACAAAAATGGCTCGTTTAGTGTTGATAAAATCCTGGAAGGTATCTTCATGTTTTAGTCCAATTCAGCGCATACGAAATTGATCTTAACACTTGTTGGAAAGATACCACTTAGAAAACCAAAAATCAAGTTTTATTTCTAATTTTTCTTCAGACTTTCCATCAAAATCTTTAACAGTGCTGGGAAATCTGCTTCTGTAGAGTTGTCGCTGAAGACATGCTTTTTTCTTTATAAGCCCGAAGCACTTATCTCGCTTCATATTCGCTTCATGGGACGAAAAAAAGCAACGTCTAAAGTCTGCGCAATATGTGTTGAGTTCGAAGGGAGACATTTAAAAGAAATGTAGTGAAGTTCATACATTTTTAGAATTCATGTAGATAAATACGAACTAACGTTATCTCCAATTGCTGCACAATAATAAATTGAATATTTATGGTTTTTGGAGGTCAAAAACTCCTTCAAGGCTATGAAAACCGCAATCTTAGCTTGGCCCATTATCACCCCCATTTGTACATTTTGGACACTGCTTCAAAAAATTGATATAAATCTAAACATATTCAATCAATTTGTAGAAGAAACATTGATTCTGGTAAAGCAGATCCTAATGAACGTATTTATCAGGAAAAGAGCTATGAAATTTGCTGGTGTTAGTTTACACATGACAAAACTAATTAAAACAAAATATTTATGAGACAAAATTTTGAAAGCAAAAGAAGAAATGATATGCCGGCTATCATATGTAATAATTTGAAAACGATATCTCTGATACTTTTGAAGATATTTCAAAAACTAACATTTTTCATTTTAGCACATACACATACCCAGGCCTATAGTCACACCGCATGACCGAACTTTTTTTTCTATAAAAATCTCGAGCTAATGTGAACCAAAAACCCGAGCTTTATTTTAATCCTGAAGTGTGTATTTTGAGATTTTGGATCTGCGTTCTGAATCACAAAATTTTAAATAAAAATCTGTATCTGAATTCCAAAAATCTAACATTTCAGCCGATTTATATTTGACATTGGTATACTATAAAACTCTAAGTAGAATTAAGTCCAAGTAAGAACTTAAAATATATTTTGGTAGATTAACCCTAATCCGCTCTTGAGGGTTAAAATGGCCCTATTGGAAGCTTGTATCTTGATTCAGTCGCATCCGAATAAAAAAATGCTTCTGGGACCCTCTCGATGAATTCATGAGAAATCTTTAATTTTGCAACATTACTTTTTTATGGACGCACTCTAAAAGCCCAGACAAAAAACTCCCTATAATCAGACGTTGAGTGTCAATTCGGCACTTCTCGCTTAAAATCTCTATATCTCTCTTGTTTCTCAACCGATTTTTCGAAATGTATAGTTTTGGAAACTTCTCAAAGTAAATCAAAAAATTTTCTCAGACAATATTCAGCTTCAACTTTTCATTTTTACCGTTATTCAAAGTCTAATTTCCTTTCTGGTGAATATTATTTTATTGCGAAATTCTTGCTAATATATACTCAAAATCCATTGCAAAGTTAAATTTAGGTGTTAGCAAATCTGAAAAATTGAAAATTGATAAAAAAGTTTGAATAACAGCTACCTTTGAAAATTCGTCAAAAATTCTATGCTTCGTAGTTTGAGAATCTAAAGATACGAAATTGTATCAAATTACGTCAACTTTCCAAAAAACTTTCCAAAATTTGTCTACAGGGAGTGAAAAAATTCGGTGGTTCTTTGAATGAAAAGTACGTTTTTGACATCGTTTTTATTACATTTTTGTGGTTTCTGAAACTATAAATTTTGCACAGAACTATTGAGAAACAAGAGTAATATGCGTTTCAGTCAGGAGTGTCGAATTGAGACTTCGCGAACACTAACGGGTAAAAATTTCTGAGACGGATAAGGGTTGATCAGAATGTAATAGTGTAATTTGCCATTAAAAAGTGATGATGACCACCTATTTTGAAAAATTAGGTACCTACCACATTTTTGGCAAGCAAAAGTTTATGTTGAAAAATGTATCTTTCCGAAAGATCTCGATTTGTTAATGAAATCAAATACCAAAAAACAGTTAAAAATTTAAACCTCTGATTCTAAAATAGGTATATGAATCATGAAAGTAAGTTCTTTTGTAATATTTAAAATAGGTAGTAGGTATTCAGTAATTCAAATATTCTGTTAAAATTTAAAAAAATAGTCGCAAGAAATTAAGGATTAGAACAGACGATGTAACTGGTAATCCATCACCTTGTAAATTAAACGGTCGATTGCTCGTGCAAACCACCTTTGCACCTCTTCACAAATCCTACAAAATAATTAGCAATTGAGCAAGAATTATTTCATAATAAACCCAACAGTCGTCTTGACTTGACAACAAGTTATGCAAATTTTATTTATAAAACGTAGACTGCACGAACGTTGCCATCTTCTTACACTTATCGTAACGAGATTAGAAGCATCGAACCTATTTTGAACATAACCTGTTGGAGAGCTCACGTCATTCCGTATGGCCCTGGTCCAACCTCCTTAGCGGTAGACACTTTGAAAGTTTCCGTGGTTGCTTCTTGGAGTGCGAGCTCTAACATAGAAGGCACTGACATATTAAACGAAAAAAAAATTCAATGACCTACACACCCGGTCTACTGCGCTTCCATCGAATTTTCATTGGCTAAGGAAAACTGTCAACAGTTGACGAGTTGGGGACTTGCATAACATTCTTCCGCTTTTTTTTTCATTTCGTGACAGCCATCCGGAATGTTCCACTCGGTTCGGTCAAAGCGATTCGCAGATTGATCCTTGGACAGGACACGCTAATCGGATTACGGTTGACACATTCCATCGTTGCTGGGTGGCGTTCACGTAATAAGGTAACTTGAACGCAAGCTACGAGGGTAGTTCATGCTTCTTCTTCTGTGTAGCCGGAACGGAAATATCAGTTTCACTGAATAAAACAATGAGTTATCAAGCATAACTAGCATTCAAACTGAGAGATGAGTTTGTTGCATATTATCGATAACAAGCATCGATGATGATGGTTATTACATAGAGTAGGTCTATACTGAAATAATCAGAAGCATTCGTCATTACGAAAGTAGGCCAACGCGGGTCAATGTTCTGTAACAGAGAACTGACCTTGTAACGTTAAAAAGAAATGCATTTTTGATGAGACAAAGTTGATTTGATATGTTTGTTCTAAGTAATTTTGAAGCAGTTCATTCTATACTGGTCAAATTTGAGCTTGGTTGATAGAATTTCGCGTCAGGATTTCTAAACGGAAACTTATTTTGATGAGTTTAAATACCAGTCTGACATAAATAAAAATCCTCCAAGTTCAACAGTTTCGAAACATTTAAAAATTATTATTAAGAGTATACTACCTGTAGCCGTGTCGTTTAAGACCCAAATTCCCACCAAAGCAACCACATCTGTGGTCCATTGTTCCAGTTTCAGCTCAAAATTTTTTCAACCGCTAACTGATTAGATTTGGGTCCAAATCGTCACAGGTCTGAACCGTTTAACACTTAATGGATCAAGATTTTTTCACTGGTTTAAATCTTATTTTGTTTGGTCCAATTCTCGTCTCAATTTGACCCAATATTAGACCACATACGATCGCTTCGAAGGTATTGCTAACGCTAGAACCGGGGAAAAAACAGCAGCATAGGCTCTACGGTATTTTTCAGCACCATGCCTAATTTCAGCTCATTTGGTTAACTTTAAGGGGTCGTTAGACGACCCTCAATTATTTGTTCTAGATAAAATACCAAATCCATTTCTTTGTCTCTAACTTATATGAACATAATTTGTCTTATAAAAGTTTCTACAATTTAGACGTAATTTCACACATTTCCTTGCAAGACTATCAGATGATACAAATTACCACAAAAAAGTTATTAAGGGTAGAAAAAAAGGAATGTCAATCTGAAGGATATATATTAGACTAGTTTAGTTTTCGGCTTATTTCGCTGATTTGGCCTTACAGGGTTTGACCCCCATTCATTTGCAAGTACCTACTCTGGCGAAATTTGAGCTCATTTGAGTTAGTTTCCAGCGTGCACTAGGAGTTTTAGAGAAAAACCACAATTTTTCTTGAAAATTTTCGTAGATATGCTCTAGAATGCTATTGTTTATATAAAATGATGGTTTTATAGTGCACTGTGATTAGTTAGTATGACAAGCATCAGTATGATTCTGTTTTAGGAAATCGGAAAATCTAACCAAAAAAATTTGAAAATTTATAAACTACCTACTTGTAATGAAAATTTACTTACAAGTTGAGAGTTGAAATCAGCAGAAAATAGAAAAAAAAATCCATACAATCTTTTCGTAAACAGATAGTCTTATTTGTAACCATTAACACTAAATTAAATCATGATCTTGCTAAGCTTATCGAGTGGTCTAAACAAAACAGTTTACCGATAAATCCCGCTGAAACGAAAGTGCTTTGGAAGACATCCAACCCCTTCAATTCACCCACCACTTTTTCTAAATAGCACTGTCTGTAGTTAATTTTGTCGATTTTGCTGAAAATTTAGGTATTATTTTTGACAAGGATCTCTCCTGGAACCAAGGTTGCGAAATCTCATGAGATTGAGATTTTTTTGAGTGAGATTTTCCCTTTTTGAATCTCAGTGTGATGCTAGGTAATCTCATCGTGAGTATCACAAACGGTTCTTGTCTTGAATGTCAACGCTTTCTCAGACTGAGAATCACGAGCAGAAAAACTACTTTTTGGAAGGCAGAGATGCCATGGAATAATATTTGTGCACGATCTTGAACAATGAAACAAGTTTTATAGTTCAGAAAAGGCTGAACATACCACGACTTTTTAAAAACTGTCAGTTATACTTGATGAATGTTAAAGGCCAGTTATACTTTTTTTTAAACATTTTTATAGAGAACATACTATCAAAAGCTCAGTACAATAAGGTTGATGATAAGAATTTGTTTTTTTTTATTTATGTCTTAAGCAAAGTTGCGAAATCTCGTTCAGTTAATATTTTACCGAGTGAGGTTCTTCCTATTTGAATCTCAGTGTGAAACGTTAACGTTGATTGTGAATGAAAGTTTTGATTTTAAAACATTTTTATGTATTATCATGACTTGTAAGAATCTGATTATAATATTTATGTCTTAGTTTAATGAAAGTTTTACAGAATGAGCAAAAAGTTTATATGACCAAATATGTTGATGAGTCTCGCTCGTATTCAGAGGATTAAAGACATGCAAGTTATGAAATTGTATTTCCTACAGTAATGTACTTTTAAATCTCTTAAAAACGTTGATGCAAAGTTTTGCAATCATGGAAAAAAACCATTGAAATGCCCAAGCTCAAAATTCTTCAAAAAAAACCCCCAATGGCTTAATGTGCTTGCCAGAAAAAAACATCTCAAATCTTCTTTACATTACAAGAAACTATAAAAAATATAGCAAAATATGAATAGCTAAATATTTGATTATTATAAATATTAACACAAAAAGTACCGCAAAGACAACTAAGCTGGGAAACACTAAAATTCAAAATTAAAATTATAAGGATCCGCCATGCCTAATTTTACAAATTTAGTATCTTTGAATTACCGAAAGTTTTTTTTTGTAAATTTTGCAGAAAAAAGTTTTATGATTTTATTTATAGCATTCGAGCTATGCTTTGCTTTTACTTGTAGCGGCAACCACGAAACAAATTAAATTTTAAAATATAAAAATTAAAAAAAGATTGTTACCAACGAAAAACCATTCCAATTAAAACGCATGGCATCCCAGCTTATGCAACCGGCTGGAATCGACCACATATGAAAAGCATTTATGAACCAAATAAAAAGTAATAAAGAAATATCAAAATTTTCCCTTTCAAATGAAAGCGGCGGTTTGTAGCTTCTATCCTAACGGTTAATCTTTTTTGTTTCAATTTTAAAAAGACATTTTAATGATTTTTTATGCATTTTAACGATTTTCTTTTTCAAGAGAAGGAAAGCCGGTTTTATTTGCACCGGCTCACAGATCTTTTTCAAATATTATCTCGACTCGCGTGATGTTTGAAATTCCCTGTGGGAAATTTCTGAAGTAGAAAACATGATCGTTGCACCAAAAAGTAGGATATGGTTCATACCAGCCTATCTAATGTCCGATAAACTCACTTATTCTATTATGAGCGTTTCCAGAAGATTTATAGAATTCTAAATAGAAAAAAGAATATGACAGAAATAATAATGTCTCATTGAATATTAAGATTGATCAAATATTATTGTACTACCATTTGGAGTAATTGTAAAATCGCTTCTTTTGTTAAGCGGCCTTACCTCTAATTTTTTGATTATTATCTTATGCGCTTTAAGACACATGCATCAGGAATGAATTGTTCTTTAATTATCATAGCTGGATTTTTTTAACGATTCTTGAGTACGTTTAAAAAAACCCTTGGAAAAAACACTGTTCAATTTTATTAAAATGGCTAGTTTAGACTGTTAATTGATCATTCACAGCCTAGTACATCATTTTGATGTGGTTTTTGTGAAATCGGGAATGTTAAGATTGGTTTCGAAAATTGGTTTTCTCTACGGTTGTTCCGGATCTTTTACAGTCTCTAAGTGACTATTACTGTCAAAAATTCGGCAGAAATTTGCACTACCAATGAATAGTTTGGAACAGAGAAGGGATGTCAAGGACCAAGGACGTTTAAAAAAAGATCGTTTGAAGAAAAGAGATTTAAATAAAAGTTGAAACAAAGGTCTGCTGATCACTGACATCACGGCTTCTATTTTTTTATTTAGTTGATATAAAAAAGAAGGTTTTAATTCTGAATGTATAGATGCATATTTGTTAGAATACATGATCTTTATTAATATTTCCAAATTTAGATATCCTTCACTCGTACACAACATGCTCTGAAGAAGGGACCGCATGAAATTTGATGACTGTGATCATATTATAGTTCAACAGCCGAGAAAATAAAAAAAAACCTAAAAAAATATGAGTTTAGACCTTTTTTTTGTAAAATTTCAGCCCTTGAGAGTTAAAACAAATATCGTTTTTCTATTAATGTATTCTATGCTTAGCTAACTAAGCATATTTTACTCATTTCAAATAGCCAGAAAATCGATTAGAAATGTTGCTTTTAATCCCATATTATGTTGTTGCTTTTAATTTTGAAAACCAACAAAATGTCAACGACTGAATTTTATATTTTTTTTTATTTAAGTCGTCTTGACTATGAAATTATGTTATAAATTGTTTAGTACCAAAGCGCCGTATCTGCAAATAATATTATAAAATTAAAGTGTTTTTCTCAACATTTATAAGGTAGTGTGTTGTGTATATAGACACTTTTTAAAACATATAGGTACCACGAGCTTTAACACTTCCGTTATTAAAAAGTTTCAATAAACTCCAATCATTAAAGCGCTCTTATTTTTTTTATATCAAAGCGTTTGGAGTCGTTTAACTTGGCGTGTCGCTAGTGTGAAAAGCTTTTCACATTATATGATACATTCAAATATTCCATAGATTCGTTACAAATTTAACTGTCGTCAAAAATAGTAGGGGAAAAAGTGGGGAATATAGCTTAAGATTTCTCTAATGGGATTCTGGATTTCTGATTTTTTTTCTAGATGTGATGCTCAGTGAATTTCGTTTGACATCGAAAGCTTTGAGCATCACTACGAAATTCATTGTGCTGCTTAATTGATACTCATCACGGTGAGTATCAATTTAAAATGATTATCTGAAATCTTGCAACTCTGCCTGGAACCGACATGTTAATGCCCAATGTTGTAAAATTTATGGTGGGATTAAAAGACTAAACTTAACAACAAACCATCTGGATGTATATATAAAATTAAACTTTTCAAGACATAATGTCTAGATATCCTTTGTTTATGTTTATTCAAATGCTCTCGAAAGATCAGTTAATAAATTAAGAGTAGCCCTTAACTCCTGTGTGCGGTATGTATTCAATTTATCACGTTATTCTCGAGTTTCTCATCTACAAAAGCTGCTCATTGGTTGCTCCTTCGATAATTTCTATAAGTATAGATCTTGCATGGTAAGCAACGAATTCTTATTTCCGAAAAGCCACAGTACATTTAAAAAGTTTGCTCACTTCTCTCAGAATTCACGAACTAGAAGCATTTTAATACCCCCACATAGCTCTCATATTACGGTCGATCCTTTTTCGTCCGAGGTATTGTAAATGGAATAATCTTCCTTATCCCTTCAAACAAATAAAAAAGAAATCAGAATTTGAAAGGAGTTTCCTGGAAATCAACTATTTGACCAAAATTCACCGTTTAAGAAATCCTGGAGGATCCAATAGTTAGCTAAAATTTGAACCAAAGTGAAGATGATCGACTCCATGAAATGAGAGGAATGTGAGAGGTTTTTTCAAGTTCAACCCGAAAATATGAATAGAGAAATTAATAAAAAAAAATCAAATTTTTCTGCCTGGTTAATCTAGGCAGACTTATAAATAGGCCTGATTTAATTGCTTCAAGGTAGAAAAGCTGCCCACCGGTAAAATAAACAAATTACGGTGGGTAAATGGCGCGAAAAATATTTGGAATGCTTTTAGGGAGATATTTAAAAAAAATCGTAATGAAGAGCCTAAAAATCTCTTTAGCGACCTGGAGATAAACAAGGAGAATGAATTGAAAAATTTGATGTCTAGTACCGTGAAGGCATCAATGGCCGCGCATTTAAGCTATGATGAATGTTCTCTGTGCCGTACAAAAATGGTTTTTTGTGCGCTTCAGAAAAAAAAGGCACTGACATACATCCTTTAAGGGAAAATTTTAAAGCGATAGTTTTTTTTCATTCTAACGTCACAAAAAAACGCGAATTTGTAAAAAGTGTTGGTGTACCAATGGCCGCGCACTTCTTAATTTGGTTTAAACAGTGAATAAGGTATCCGAATAGTTAAAATGTTGTTTACATGGCGCTCAGACTCATTGCGAATATTCTCAGGTAAGGATTTTCAAGATTCACACATGAAACACCGATTTGCCTCCATTGTTTTTTTTTTGTGAAACCAGTCTGGTTCAAAATATGTAAGTATGAGACGCCATATTTACAAGCATTGTTTTACCGGAAGATATATTGGAACAATGTTTTCGGTCGCGATTTCGATAAATTATCACAAATTCGGCGAGGTGCACGAAAATCCACGAGGAAATTGACCAACTAAAACTAAACAGATCCGAATTGCTTTCTAACCTCAAATTTTCTAACACTTTGTAGCAATTTTCATTAGATGATGGTTTCTTCCGATATTGTATAAATTTGTCATTTTTTCCGCAACAGAACCTTCAAACTAATCACTTTTTTTCACAATTGATTTATTATACACCCACAAATAATTTACGTTCGAAAATGTTTGCAAGGTGCTCGAATTCAACACAAAAACTGAACTACAAAAAGGGACCGACTTAGCTTAGGGTTACCAGATCTCCCAACACCAAAAAGAGTACATTGAGATCTTTTACCCTAAAAAGTCAGGAGAAACTAGTGAACCTGTATATAAGAGAAGTGACATCTGAAACACAAAATTCCAATCGAGCAAAAGAACTGTCAAAATTGATTCCAATCGATCCGAGCATTTTGTCGCAGAGCTTTTACCTTTCTTATTGAAAACTCAACCAAGGAAGGTATTGCGATTGTTGTTATAGTTCAAACAGATAAGTTTTTAGCTGGTCATATGAATTTATGATTAGGTGCAATTTTTTTTAATGCTTTGGTGAATCATGTTTCTAGTTAGAAAGCTAACTGATTATTAACGAAATTCAAGTCATTCATACCGTTTATCACGATCATTCGGGCATCAAGTTCAATGTTGTTTTGTTGGATTGAAGGAGCGTTCACTTTAGAGCTTGAACATTGAGCCAGAAAACAGTGCTGGGAATTTTTTTGTCCAAGATTTCGGCGATGTTGCCACATATTTCATTTTAAGAGGGATCAGATGTCGCTTCTCTTATATGAAGGTTCACTAGGAGAAACGATATAACTCCGGTTTTCTGAGCTCCCTAGGGTTACCATACGTACTCTTTTAAGAGTACATGTACTCTTTTTTGATCGAGAAATGAGCGTACTCTTCTTTTTATGAAATCTTGCGGTTTGTACTCTTTTTTTTATTGAAAGACATTTTATCAGAGAAACGAACTTATTTCTTCCAGTTCTTAAGTTTGTGTTTCTATATGTACAAGAAGTCCGAATAAAATGCACACTTTCTGCATTCATGGGACGGTACTCCAGGTTTCTCTACTTTGTTGAGTTTTCCAAACGATGAATTTAAATAGAAAGCATCACAAATCGATTAAAAAATAAAATTTCTTCAGCAGTACTTTACTATTAGTAAAATACAACAACTTCGAAAGTTTTAAAATCGCTTTTGAGAAAAGTTCTCCTAGGCGTCGCAATAAACATTGCAGGCAATCAGCGCCTTTGAATATTCAATTAACGCCCAAACAGTTGACAAAGAGCACAACAGCAATTTGAACTGCATCATTTTCTCATGTTTGCGGTGTTCTGATCTCTATCTCTTCGAATAATCCAACAACCCTTTGACTTTTCACTAAAAATCTGCAAGAGAAAATGAACAAAAAGTAAAGACGATAACTTTCAATTTTTAAAAGTATTTTTTTAAAAGTCATAGTTGCCAGGTAAGTCACATAGCTAGAAACTAATTGTCGTTTTTTGAATGACCTTAAATTTCCTGGTTTCTCCCTGGTTTCTGGTTTCCCAGTTTCTTCAAAATATTTTGAAACATGATTTCAACGTACTCTTTTTGGAGTTGAAGGATATGGTAACCCTAGAGCTCCCAGCCATCACATTGATACAAGATCCATTTAATTATCAAGCTTTGCGCTCTGAAGGTATGCAAAACAAAAGTTAAAGGATGTACATATTTCGTACTACTGTAATATTCAGAGATATTTCAATTCAATCAAATACTGTCCATTTGTTGAGGTTATGCAAAAGTTGGATTATTCAAAGAGGTAGCAGTATTTAGATGTTGCTGATGCTGAACAACCACAAAAACGTTATAAAACAATCTATTTCCAGTTTTCTTTTTTTTATTGACGCTTACATTTCCTTTACAATCATTATTTGAGATTTGTGCGCTTTTAAGCATATTACCTAAAGTGTGTATATATTAATTATTGTTTGCATACTTAAAGGCGCTTATTGCGCTCACTTTATTACGACTAAATATGCATGTTAATGAAAACAAAAAGCAGAATAAATTTGTTTCTAGTAGAGAAAGTGAAAGATACTTAGCGTAGGTATTAGAAAACGTGAAACATAGGAATTATCGTTGTTGAATTTCGGAGAAAATAAAGTTTAAAGTAGGGGAGAGTGGGGTATCGTGGGCCATGGGGAAACGTGGGCCACTTTTAATATCTCAGATGTGTGTTGAGATAAAAGTCTCAAACCAACTGTCATAGTCGTCGCTTTGCGTGAGCATGTATTCCTATATGTTGTTGACTGGAATACGCATCATATGCTTCTTTTATTTATCAAGCTAAAAAAAGTTAGAAAAATTTTCTTACATAATTAAAAAAACACCCGCTAATTTCATGGATGAGGAACCTAAAGTGCATAACAAAAATATGCTCATACGCTTATGATCTTAGTTTTGTCATAATCTTTCACGTGGAAAAGGAATTTTTGATGAAACATCAATAAGTCACACAAACGCAACCAATTTGCAAATCATAGCTTGTGGGGAATCGTGGGTCACACATCTTGAATCACCTATATTTTTATGTTTTTATACACATTCAGAACTTAAAATACGTTTTTCCTATCTGAATAGTTTTCTTATGCCAAATGAAGAGAAATGAAAAATATTTTGTCCATCCTATCTAAGAAATTTTGCCAAAACGTTCGCGATCCAGGTTTTGGAATCTATGCGATTATACACAGCTCTCTTTTTTATTTCATCATCCGAAATTGCTTTAAAATAACGAAATGAATTACGAAATCACAGTTTTGGGTCAACTCATAAACTTTGCATGTTATTTGGTCAATTTGGATTTGGTGGCCCACGATTCCCCACCATTTTTCAAAATCCAAAAAATATTGGTTTTTTTTTTCAAACAGTCAGAATTTGGAGAAAATAACTTATTAAAAAATTTAAAAAAATACCTTATGATACCTTGAAAATGTATAAAACCATACCATTTTTTATTTTAATTTTATCTTTTATAATAAAGAAGTTATGGAACAACGAAAAAAAGTGGCCCATGATTCCCCACTCTCCCATACTTGTTTAAGGTACTTGAGGCGGCTAACAATCTGTGGAATCAGCAAATTGCTCAGTCTTTCATAACTATTGACACGATGAATGGCTAAAAATACAAAAAAGGGTGCCTCCAAATGCGACTTTTTTCTCTGGAAAGCATTTCAATTGGTCCCACATAGTTTATACTCTTTCAAAGTTGGATCTGGAAACGTGCCATTACGCAAAAAAAGGTGGTAGAGTGATAAAATGATGATTGTTTTTGAGCCGGAGAAGGACAATCGGCTAAATTTGTTATAAATACGACTAATTTCAAAATTTTGTGTAAATTTGAAAGTCAAGCTTCAGAAAACAGAAAACGTTATTAGAAATAGCCTTGATTCGAAAAAAGGAAGGTTCATAGTATGTATTACATGGCGCACGTGTTGCCCAAGAGTTAAAATCGAAAAATTTGTTCATTGGATGCTATCTCAAACCCACTTGAAAGAACATCACAAATCATTTGCAGATGTAATCATTACATCTCCAGGTAACTTCGCTTAAAAAAATCAACAATCTCCATCCATGCATTCAAATCCATGCCAGATTTTTTTCAGCACGTGACAAATCCGGGAAATTTTATATGAAAACCTTGCAAAATCCGAGCATTTGATTTCAAAATTGACAACCATAAATCCGGGCTATAGCCGGGTAAATTTTGTCCAAACCCAGAAATCACACAACAAAAATCAAGTTAAAAAAAAAATGAAAAAAAAAAAATGTTTGATAAATTTATTTTGGTATTTTGACAAATAAAGTGATTAATTTCTGGCAAATTCCGGGCTTTTCTTTCTATAAAATCTGGGCAACCGGTTCGGGCCAGACTGTCCCAAATTTTTTTATTAAATATTTGAGCAAACCGGAATAAAACCGGGGAACTGACAACCTTAATTTAGAAGCAACTAATTCAACAATGAATATTTATTCTACAAAATTAATCACCCAACTTTCGGTAGCTCAAAGAAACTTAATTTATAAAATTTGGTCCAGTGTTTTCTGAGATAGAGAATGACCTATTTCGGTGTTTCTTGGTTAAGTTTTCCTTGCGGCAATTAATGTATTGAGTTGTTTGAGCAAGATGATTCCAGTGCATGTAAAAAGAGAAGAATCAAAGAGATTGTGAAAAGACGAAAACAAGTGGTTCGTTTTTATGAAACCTCCTATAAGATCAAGTACTTAACTGTAAAAGACCACCAAGTTTTTTGAAGTCTTCTTCCTTTATTAACGGTTTTTGAATACTTTTTAAAATCCAATCAATCTGTTTTACCATGTTAACCCTCATCCGTCCCCGAAATTTTGGCAAGATGCAGTTCCTGTAGTGTCAAATTGACACTCCTGACTAAAAGCAATATAAATATCTCTCTTGTTTCCAATCGATTTTTACCAAATTTATAGTTTTGAAAACTTCGTAATGAAAATCAATTATGTTTCTCAGAGAATATTCAGCTGTAACAATTAAGTTTTCCGTTATTCAAAGTATAAGAAATAAAATCCAAAAAAAACATGCTTCGGAAAAAAGACTGTAGATCAGTTACGGAATACTCGAAACAAATTTTACTTAGTATCCAAAAAAGCAGAAGTTAGAAACAATACGTTGCACACAGAATAAAAAAAAAGATTAAGGTTTCCAAAACTATAGATTTTATAAAAATCGGCTGAGAAACTAGAGAGATATAACGGTTTTAAGCGAGGAGTGTCAAATTGACACTCAAGGTCTGAATAAGGAGTTCTTTTTTTTCCTTGGGCTCTCAGGGTGCGTTCATAAAAAAGTAATGATGCAAAATGAAAAATTTTATGAATTCGTAGAAGGTCCCCAAAGATTTTTTTTTATTTGAAAGCACCCGAATAGAGTTACAAGCCGCCAAACTTCCAATAGTGTCACATTGACACTCAAAAGCGGATTAGGGTAATTAGCCGTAACTATTTCAGAGTCTTGTCAATCGCTTTTTGCCACCAAGTAGAGCCAAATCGCATTTCTGGAATAGAAGGAATGCGAATTAGAAAATCAATTTTCGGGTCGTTATCACGAGTCATGCCCATTAAAAGCTTTATATAAATTATGAGTTTCATGAAATAAGTTTTATAATTGGTTTATACAGCATTATAGTGAGTTTATTAATGGCTTTCTATACTAACACGTTTCGGCAATAAAAAATTTCATAAAGAATTTTAAAAACACTTAAAGTTTGAATCTGAACAAGAGCCCTCTTTTAGAGCCCTATTGCACCTGTCAAACTCTGCTGGAAGTGCTGGATGCGGTGACAGTTGTCTGGAACGCATTAAAACGCATGCGCCTTTTTCAGCGGCAGATTCTCTAAACAGCGAATTCTTTTGTTTTGAATTTTCTTCGTCATAACAACTATACAATTTTTCGAGGAAAATTGCAATTGATTGCTTCGAATGCTTTCGACGTAAATGTTCAATTGAGTTCGGATAAATTGGTGTATTTTATGACACCAATCGCGAAAACTCAATTAAAGCTTGATATTGTGATTCGGTACCGTTTGTTTAGATTGTTCCTCTCGAATATTTGGTCCCAACGAGAAAGAATCTTCTCCAGATGACCGGATTCAGAGAGTGGCTGCAGCCAAACAATAACACCGAGCGAGTAGCGAGACACACACGTGCCAATTTTTCACACGTTTAGCTTTCCGCCGCGGAAATTCCGCTCTTCAGTGAGCGAAAAGATTTCATTCGGTTCGGATTGTTATTGGGATTAAAGCGGGACGGATTTTTCCACACCGCGCCTAAGGCGAGATTTCTGCTTGATTATTGCCTTCCTAGTACTAGTTTTAAGTGGGCTTTTTGACTTTTCTTCATCCGTTGTTTTGGGAGGGTTGAGGCATATTGAGACAGTGAGTTGGTGAGGGGGTACAATTTTCCAGCCAGCAGTTATTGTATCGAAGTGGAGAAAAACTCAAAAGCAATTATTCGCGTGCCCCCTCGCATTCTTCGAACGGTGAACCATCTTGTAAAGTAATTCGAACGAAAGGGTTATGGTTTTTCTCATCTGACACGCACTCGAGTGCTGTGGAAGATTTTAGTGCAATTTTTACCTTCATGCAAATTGATTATTTTTACTACTCTTGCGAAGGGGAGGAGAACTCTAACCTTTCAAGTGTTTTTGCTAGTTTCCTGTGTAAATGTACAGCGAAATCAGAGTCTGAAGCACCCGAGAAGAAAATCTAGAAAAATCATACCGTGAACCGTAGTAGGCGAAAGTGCTCCCGGGAGAAGTAAATCCTGTGATTTGAAAGTCTCCAAGCGAAGGAAAAGAAAAACAAATCAGTAGAGAGTGACTGTGTCTGTGTATAGATGTGCAAATGAAGGAATTATTACCCGTTTCAAGTAAACAAGGGAAACAGATTTATTATTTCTGCATCTCGCTGCTGCTGGCGGCACAAAGCTATTGATTTGTTCCTCAATCAATCGGTAAGATATAAAACGAGCGAATTGCTAAGGGAGGTGGGGAGATGTGCGGGTTTGGCAGACGGAAATCCTGCTGCAACGTTATGCAAAATAACTGAACTACAAAGCCATAAATTATTCATAAACCCATTGCAGCGGGAAATACACAAACGCAATGGTACACGAAAAACCTTTTCAACTCTAATCACATCAAAACACTGTTAAAATCCATTTGCTGTGATGTGGGGAGTAAAATCGATCGACTGGTTTCCTCCCTCCCTCGAAGGGATGATGATGATATGAGGGGGCGGGTGTAATAATTTATCATTTTATGATTCCCAAGGGGTCAGCAAGTCATCAGCAGTTCAGATTCCAAGAATGAGGGAAAACCAGTTCACCATTACATTATTGTATTTATTGTTTTTTTCTCTTTTATTTTGGTGAGTTGGGTTGGAGAAAAATTACCCATCAAAGTAGACCGTTTCGTGTTTGTGGTGGTTGCGGTCAGACAAAAAAAAAAAAAAAACAAAACACACGATTGAGGAGCCATGATACAGAGAAGGAGTGTGTTTTAACCTAATTTTTGGATTGTCCGTCCTTCAGCTACGTGCAAGCTTCGAATAGAAGATCGATTAGTATCGCGTTCTATCTGTTTTTGTTACGACGACACTCCATCGAAGCTAATCGATGTTATTAACTCTTGAACGAGTGTATTTTAATTCAAATTTTATGTATGTACAGTAGGGTGGCAACCAAATGGGTCATATTGAATTTCGAAAACCGACGATATACATTTTGTAAATTGGCCCAATAAGCTAGCCTGTGCCAAATTTCAGCTCAATCGAACTTGATTTAGAGGTGCCTCACAGCGCTCAAAGTTTCGGTTTTTTACCCTAAAAATCACCAAAGGGGGGCAAATCAAGTTAAAATGCAAAAAACATTGAAATCTGTTGTCGATTTCCAAAATTCGATCATGAAATTTTTCCCACACATCCATTGTCACCCTAATGTACAGTATGACCCATACAAAATGCGAAATTCTGTTATAAAGGTTCAAAAGCACCTTTCTTGATGTAAACTTAAACATGATTTAAAAACCCTTTATTCAGTCATGTAGATAAACATATTAAGAAACAATCACTCGATGTGCTCACTTTCGTACTCCCTCCAGGCGGGATCTGAATCGGGATCATACCTTTACAATATAAGGTCTTGACATCGACACTTGGTTGAGAGGATGCACAGGCCTTCACTTTAACATACACCTATATCAAATAGTCGAGGGGGTTGAAATCTGGACTGCACGGAGGCCATCATTTTGCCGTTGATGATGCATTCAAGTTATCTTTGACCAATCGCAGCATGGACGAGTTCAAGATATTCGCTTCCTTAGCTAGTCTCCGGATTGGTCTTTCTGGATTCCATATTACTTTCGGCTAGAAAAATTTTACCACTTTTACAGTGCGTGCTGTCCGAGGCCTTTCAATACCCGGCTTCCGTGGACATGGCCCATCAAATTTTATTTATTTATTGATTTGTCTTTGGTTGATAATTAATAACCATGCAGACTAATATGTTTAAAACTAAGGTGATCTGCTTAGAGCTTATTTAAAACTACGCTTACTCATGTTTAAATCGAATAGATGGTACACTAAATTGAAACGATCACAACATTTATCTATCGGTTGATTTCTTCCATAAGCAGTACGGTTGTAAGTTATCAAGAGAAATTCACGTTGCCGAAGTGTCCTAATGGATACATACATGTTGACCAGTTGTGGAATATACGGTGAGTCAACGCGGTAGGTCAATACATCGCAGATGAAGGTTTGCTGCAGTTCGGTGCGGCGTTTTTCAAGTGTGGTTAAGTTTATTAGGGAACATCTTTGCTCATACGGAGGAAGCTGAAGTGCCTCATTTCAAGGGAGGCGTCGTAAAGCGTACCTAACGAAACTTCGCTGAACACATTCGAGGCGGTTGCATTGAGTGCTCTGAGAGGGAGCCCATACCTGGGCAACATACTCCAAGATGCTACGTACGTAAATATCATCGAATTCGTATGTGTTTCGACACAGAAATCCGAGAGTAGCGAATCCTTTAGCTGCTGTAAGTGCAATGTATATTTGTCTGGCCTAGAGGATAGCGTTCAAATCTTCTAAACCAGAGGTCATGAGATCGAGGCTCGGTAACGGCATACATAGTACTATTTCTGTAGGTTAGTGGTGTTAGCATTAGAAAGATGCTAGCCATTATATCCTTGGAAGATGTACGCTTTAGTCTTAAGTAGAATTTAGATCTCTTCAAAGAAACATGAAGTTTCACTGAGATCCTATATGTGTGTGTTCGTTTTTTTATTCGGCAAATTTAAGCTTGCTATCAATTTTTATACCTAAGTCGAGAATAGTCACATTTTCAAGCCTCTCTCCAGAAAGTTGATATTCAAAACTGATGACACGACGAGCACGGGAAAAATTAACAATCTCACATTTTTTAGCATTCCGTTAAAGTGACACCAGTTATCAAGTCTTGAGATATCGGCTTGCAAAGCGAGGCAATCAATTTCACTGACGACCTTTCTGAAAAGCTTCAGATCATCGGCGTATAGGAGCGTATTAGATTGCAGCGTGGCACACAAGTCATTCACGGAATTGATGAACAGCAACGGTCCCAGGTGACAGCCTTGAGGTATTCCTGACGGGGTGGAAAATATCTTCGAGCATATTTTTTATTTTCGTGTAAGCGTGGCGGTGCGATAGATACGAGGTAATCCACTCGAGCAACCAGGTTGGAAAACCAAGTTGATCCATCTTTGCAATTAATATCTTGTGCGGCACACTGTCGAACGCTTTCGCAAAGTCGATGTAAATAGAATCAACTTGACAACCTTTCTCCAGACTATTAGTTAACGAGCTCACATAACACATTCAGTTGGTGACCGTTGACCTTTTTTCACGAAACCAGTGTACAGTCGTCCATTATTAAAACGTCAAATACTGTGGAGATCGAACTCAAAATCGAAATTGGTCGGTAGTTTCCGACGCAGTGTGCATTTCCAGTTTGGTAGATTGGAGTGATAGCTGCAATCTGCCAGACGCTAGGAAATATTCTTTCTCTCAGTAGCGATTAAAAAAGGCAACAAACGGGGGCAGATAGTGATGCTGCGCAATGTTTTAAAACCGTCGGAGGTATGTGGTCTGGACCGGGACCTTTAGATGGGTCGACTGCGGACAATTGTTCGTAAATTCCTGTTCGGTGAGGCAAGGGAAAGGTAAATTAACGTCGTGAGATGGTATGGAGGCGAGGTAGTTGCTGTCTGCTACAATGTCGGAGGAACTGAAAACACTTTGAAAAAAGTCGGCGAACATGTTCGTGGATTCCGTCAAGTTACAGGAGGTAATGTCATTGAAACTAACATCAACAGGAATATTTGCGCTTGCGTTTTTTGTTTTTAAAGTGTTTCCAAAATGATGCGGGGTCATTTTTCAGGTTCTCTTGCAGACGCAAAATATGCTGGCGGTAGAGCTGCTCATTCATAGCTTTAAAATCTCGTTCTAAGCTTCTTAAACGATTTCTCTGGTTTGCGGTACGATTTTTGATGTAATGCTTGCGGGCCTTTCGTAGCTGATCACGCAGTCGTCTAAGCTCAGAGTTCCACTCATGTTTGAATGACTGGTATCTCTGTGGCCGCTTCAGGGGCACGATTCGTTTTAAAATGGAGTAAAAATTCTTATAAAACGCATTAACGGCAACTCCCAGCTTGTTGAGTCCAAAGCAGCTGCAATCTGATAAAAATTACATTTACCGAAGTCGAAATCGAGATCACCTATGGATTCGTCCGGCGTTGGATCCAGGTCAGATGAACGGTTTATGATGACGATCAGTAGGAGTGATCGGATGGAAGATTCAAGCAGCATCAGATTACCAGGATTATACGAGATCCAAATTGCGCATATTATCGTTAGGTATGTAGCATTGTTGATACAAACCGGCGGAAAGAAGCATTTCAGTCCTTGAATGGGGAGCGATGACCTGACAAAAAGGTCATCCCTTTGAGCGAAATTTCCGTTACTTTAAAGTAGCCTGATGTAGACTGATTTTTATTTCACCAGTTCCCTGATTTTTGAAAAAAAAAATGTTGGCAACTCTGTGTATATCATATACATGATGTTTCGATAGAAGGTCCAGCTCAGCAGTTGATCGGCGGAGCTCGACATGTAAGCTCGCGTCGGTCGATTCTATCACGTTCACCGTGGTGAAATTGGCTATCGCGCCGTTGTACTGAAGCAGAGATTGCAGGTTCAAGTCCTGCCGGTGAATCTTTTTTGAAAAATTCATGATATTTACGGCTTATATTCTTTCTTTCTTTGATACCTCATGTTTCTCTAATACTTTTCATCACCTTCGAAAATTTGAGTAAACAGTCGCTATAGATGGCAATTTGCTTAGGAGATTTTTGGACGAGTAGCAAACTGGTCACTATCTCCATTGTGTTCACTGTAAGATTCGTCTAACCACTTCCGCCGGCGTCTCAGAGACTCACTATTTCGGCCTCATGGCGGCACGCTTATCCAAAATAAAGATCACAGGGAATATCCAATGGCATGCAAAAAAAAACTCCCAAAGTAATTGGGCTTTTCAAAAAATGTATATTGCCAAAACTTATGCTCTGCTAAACCTTCAACTTTGCTTATATCTATGATCTGATTTGGAGGTCCTAGCCCTTGCTGGTGGCGATGAAGTTGGTTGCACCGTCGACTATCGATCGCTCGAACCTTTCGGTTAAGTTCCTCGGGTGGTCCTGGGATTTGACTGGGTTCCTTTGAGTCCCGTGGCAGTTAGATAACAGCCGAAAATTGTGACTGCTTGTCCTTGAGCTCAATATGGCGACGGGGCTTCCTGCTTTTAGCATGAGACAAAAGAGTTCTTTTGTAAGGATGAACGATAGATTTGACGAATCACTCGCTTACCTGGCGTCATCTAGAAACACTTTCAATCGCTCTTCTCTAATAAGTTTGTAGGTACGGTAACACCTGCACTTGGGCTTTACAAGTGTGTACTTTGATGGTTTATTGAAGAGTGGACGAGGATCAAGCAGTATTTGACAGGCCTTAAACCGATCGTTCAGGTCGTTGTCCTCGCCTTGCCGCCTAAACGAATATTCTTCATTGGTGTGAAATCTCGGACGGCCCGTTTTTCAGGGTTCATCTCGAGATTGCCTGATTTATAGAGACTGGAGAGATCACTTGTGCTGAGAAAACTAAACATACCAATGACACTCCCTGCGACATTGAAAAAAAAAGTATATTTAACGCGAACAATCTGTGAAAATTCGTCGGAAGTGTCATATGGCGCTTACAATACCTTTCCGATACCGTACTATTGCATTATTTACGTCAATTGACATATGAAGGTTAGAGCTAATACACTCACAAAAAAAGTCCTCAAAAATCGTTCAGAACAACCCAAAACAGACTGCTCAAAATTTTCGCATTTTTTATGGTTCATACTTCACAGATGTATAATTTTAAGATTTATCTCAAGATAATGATTGTTTTGCATTTTAAAGTTAGTTTTGAAATTCCAAATTTGAATAAGTTGAGATTTATGGAACTGTTTTGAAATATTTTTACTAGAATGACTCGTCAGTTCTTAACCAGAAAATGTAATTCCCGAAGAAGACTTGAGTATGAACTGTCGTATCAATTGTCTCCCCGCCGAGGGAGGGTATATTCCTACTCAAGAGCTTTCACAATTGACTTCGTTTATTTTTAGAACATGAAGCAACAGTTTATGAGGGGGGGAATGTGTTCAAGTGCATTGTTGCTGATTAAAGAATTAAACAAGATGGAAGACGGATGCAAAAAAGGAAGCGCGTCCTTAGAAAAAAATGTCACCGGAGGTGCAACTGCTGCCTTTTTTCATATTCAGGACACCCAGTTGTGAATTGCGAGACAATAGTGTGAAGAAATTTTTTTGTGCTAGATTATCACAATTCTATACAGCAAGAACTGGACAGACACCGTTTCAGCAACACTTGTGTTGTGTCTCAATAGTATACGGTGGATTTTCCGTAGTAAGTAGAAGAGCAAAAAAAATATCTCAGAAAATCCACTCAAGAGGAAATCAATAAAAACCGTTTATCACCAACCAGGATGCCTTGCTGTCGCGACCGACACCGTGGAATAACAGTTCTACTACGCGTCAAGCAAGGAAGGATTTGCACCGGGCAGCTTGTCTGCTTTTCCTTTCCCTTTGCCCTGTTCTTTGCTATTGAGTGGAACGAAGCACACCGGTGACCTCGTGTTGATTTGAACTTTACTGGGCCGAGATAAGCTTGGAACACCATCATCGTCATCATCGACGGCAGTGATTTAATCCATTAGTAGGAGGGTATTTATATAAGGATGCGGGCCTTCGGGAATGATGTTATCTTTCTAGACAATGGATAAAAGACAGTGAAATATGAAGAATATTCAACCGAACGCTTCGTTTTGCTTGGTTATTAATGAACGGATCTTCAGAAATTCTGCGCATTTATATAAATTCTACCGACATGCAATCACTCTCTGGAGCCACGACTTTTTCAATAATTTATTCTTATGATTATTTACCAACCTAATACACCGATTTAGTAAAACTGGTAGTCACGGCCATGTTCACTACAGTAATTCTACGAAAGTGGATGAATAAACCAATCGGTTTAAAATCCCAAAAAAAAAGTAATTCTACGAAAATCGGCAAGCAAAGATTCCAGATATCTCTGGAGCCACTGTTAAACTACAATTTTTATGATAACAGCATGTGTGGGCTGAATAAAACTTCATAATTTTTAAATTGCTAGACCTTCGTTCTAAAACTCATGCTGATGATAGCCTTCTTGGTAATTGGGTTCATGCCTTCTAAAATCAGTAGGATTTATTTTCTTTTGTGAGGCTCACATGCCCATTGGCCTAACTAAGGGGTCGAAATTTTTGTGGACAGAAAAAAATGTTGTTGCCTTTCAACTTCAGATTCCTATCGAGATTTTACTAGGTTGGTTGTTGATTGTTTTCCGAGGTAAAGATTTTTTAAGTTAGTAGTGACAGTATCCACACTTACAATTGGGTGCTGAGAAATAGAGCCTTGTTGAGAAGTTTATCTGGATGTAACTATTACACATTCTTAATACATATCACCCAGTCGGACATAGCTGTTTTAAAAGTGGTTATCACACATTAACAAGTTTTGTATGATTTTTCTTAAAATAAATTTAACAAAATATGATTTTTTACTTTCAAATTTGGAAGCAAAAAAAAATATAAAAAAATTCGAAGAAATTTTGATCTTTAGGAATAAAATCCAATCTAATAGCTTTTTTGAATTCGAATCATTTTCAATGACAGCTTTACGCGCGTTTAATTAGATCGCTTCTAAATTAGTTTAACGTATGTTGAGATTATCTTCAATATTCATTACGTACGTAATCTGAGGACTTAGCAAAAATGTTTGCTTTTTTTCACCTTCGTGAATCATAATCGCAACGCACTAAGTTTAGTTCTGCGATTGCTAAAACCAAGGTCAAATTTTTTTTCTGAGCCGAAGCTCGTAATCATTTTCCTCATCATTCAAATCAATTATGGCAATTTTAAATTTTATTTTTGTACAAAGGACTTATTTTATTCGGGCGCCAATGTAGGAGATCTACTGCCGGATTTTTGAAAATGCAGCAATCTTGCTGCCTTGCAATCTGTGCACAAAATGAAGGGGGCGTCATAAAACAGAATGCAAATCAAGACATAATAAAAGGGGAAAACCATAAACCTAAGCTTACCTGAAAATTTCACTCTCCTTTTCTCGGCATTTAACTCAAATCTTCTCCACTAAGTTCGTGGCCGGAACACGAACCCGAACCAAAATTCCTGGAGTTCAAAATCTCTCCTCACTGTTTGTGACCGGAACACGAACCAACAGCAACTTATCCGGCGTAAAAAATCCCTTCAGCGCTCTAGGCTGGAACACTACCTTAACACGCCTTGATGGGCGACAACTCCCGGCATCAAACTCTGGCCTTTGCTCGGGGCCGGAACACGAGCAAGGTCCATTTGGCACTGATGGCCGGAATGAACAAATGACACCTCGATCAGCACTCAGAAACCTGACACAGTAGAGAAATTATGAAGAGTGCAATAGTGCGTCAATGTACATTTTTTACATTAAACCTGAACTAAAATTGTACTTGGGTTTTGAGTATATTCACATTCGCATTCGCATGAACAGTCGTCTAAAACTGAAGTTGGCGCTACTCAGTAACTTCTATTTGCTTTTTGAAATTGTACCATTTTTTTTTCTCGAGATGATGTTACACTTTCAAAAGAAGCTGAAGTCTTCCAGTTCGATGCCTTAGATTACTCAATCTCTTAAACTGGAAAACCAGCCTCCGCAAAATGTTTAAGGTGCTCTGGCCTAACCCTGAGGACTGTATGGTAAAGAGGGGAAGGAATGTAAGCCACTTAAGTGACCGGGATTTAAAGTAGATGATCACAAAATTTTCGCAAGACTTTATGCGCAAGAAAGTAATGTAGAGTCCAATTAAAACATTTCCCGATTTGGAAACGTTTATTCTTTTATCAAATACTCAGCCTCTAATTTCCACGTTTTCACTATAGTGTACCTACCTGTAAAAGAAGCGACGTCTGAAACAAAAAATTCCAATCGATACAAAAGAACTGTCAAAATGGATTCCAATCGATCCGACTTTTTGTCGTAGAGCTTTTAGCTTTCTACTTGAAAACTCAACCAAGTAGAGTATTGTGATTGTTGTTGTAGTTCAAACAGATAATTTAAAGCCCATCATATGAATTCATGATTAGGTGCAATTTTTTTCACTGCTTTAGTGGATCGTGTTCCTAGTTGGAAAACTATCCGATTGTTAGCTAAATTTAAGTCATTCATACCGTTTATCGTGATTCTTCGGCCATCAAATTCAATGTTGTTTTGTTGGATTTACTGAGCGTTCACTTTAGAGCTTGAACATTGAGCCAGAAAACAGTGCCGAGGATTTTTTTGTCCAAGGTTTCTGCGATGTTACCACATATTTTATTTTAAAAGGGATCAGACGTCGCTTCTCTTATATGCAGGTTCACTAGTTTTCACTCCAAAAACTGTCAAATCAATTCCCTCCTCTTTTCAGGGTGGCCAGCAAGTTTCCATTTTCAAATTCCCGGTTTTTTCCCGGTTTTCCCGATTGAGACTTTAAGGTATTCCTTGTTTCAAAATGTACAAATAAATATATCCATCAGGTTTTTTGATCAAAAATTAAAATATGTTTATGCAAGTTGAACGTAAAAGTGTGAGCTATTTTTTTTTAGTTTAATAACACAAAGGTTATTCAAATTACAGTCATGGAGACACGGTAAAAAAAAAATCTAGTTGTTCTAAACTTAACCGAAATATTTTACCTTCTTTTCAGTCATTCACGCCATTTTCGCTTCATTTTTATTAGAGAGATAATTTATAGTTTTGATATATGCCATGTATATAATACTTTTAAAATTTCAAGTTGAAATGTTGGATTTTACTATTGATATCTACTGATTGATATCCTGATATTTTACTTCTTAAATTCTCAAAACAGATTCCGATGATCCTTATTCATGCTAAGCCTGAAATTTTATTTCGGTCATATTGGATACTGAATCATGTTTTTGATTGGATGCATTTTCAAAAAAAATGGAATACGCTGGGTTCTAGATGCTTGAATCCAATTATCTAAATTCCGGTAAATTTATCTAAACTTGAAGTCTGGATTTTCAGTCCTATTTCAAATATTTCTATTTGATTTTTCAATTTGAAATTCTACTAGTTTAAGCGAAAAATGTACAAACTCACATAATACTCAGTATCTTGTTACATCTTCTGCCTTCTGTGCGTGTATCAATAAACTGAATGAAATGGTGGATCTTATTTTTTTGTTACCGGCATTTTCCCGCTTGGGACAATTCCCGATTTTTTAAAGTTATAATTGAGCTAAATTATAAGAAAATATGATCGAACCAAATAAGATAAGTTCTTTGAATTTATTCGATGTATAAGTCGGAATTTTAACTCCCACAGTTTAATCGTGTTTCTTAGATTTTTGATAATTTTTTCAAGTTTTGTTTGAGCATAATGTGTTTTTCTGAAGAAAAAATAAGCTCCTGATGCAGATTCAACATTATCAATTATGGATTTTAAAAGGTAGATGTTAAGTTTAAATCTTAGTTTTCAAGATGTGGATTCAATCAAAAACTGTCTGATTTCAACGTACCTATTCGTTTTTCAGAACTATTTAAACATTTTGTAAATTTCTTTCACTTTTTTCTCAATGCAGATTTTGATATATTGTTTCAAGATATTCGACAAATGTATGCGCTGTGCTCAAAGATCGAATTTTTGTTCTGTATTCCCGGCTTCCCTCCCATGAATATAAAATTCCGACATTTCCCTGCTCTTCCCGGATGGCTAACAATCCTGAAATAAACGACTATAAATTGTAAAGTTTCTAAGAAAAAGTTTCGGAACCATGAAATGAATTAGTCAAGGAATTAATCTGTTTTCATATGGGGAAACATATTCCATAGATAATTTTCCCGGTTTTGATTTGAAATTCCCGGTTTTTCCCGGTTTTCCCGGTCCTATTTTCAATTCCCGGTTTTCCCGGTTCGCTGGCCACCCTGTCTTTTCCAATGCCGTCTTTGATTTTCACATAAACTTATATTTGTTATTGATGTAGACAATCACAACACTACTTATCATCGAGGGCGACCCTACACAAACATGTGAGCACGTAGTCGTATACTGATACTTACTGATGCTTACTGATACACGAAGTGGGTTTTTTCAGCATTTATAGCGATCAGAAGTAGAGTGCCTATAAGAAGAGTGACGCCAACTGTTAAAATTGGAATAGCGATGAACTGTCAGTGTCATTCCAAACGAACAAATGACCTGTCAAATTCAGCCTTATCGACTTTGAATACTTAAAAATAAACGATTGTAGCTGTAATTTTCTGAAAATATTTGCAAAATTACAAGGCTTCCAGAACTATTAATGTCGTACATATGTGTTCAAAAGAGATGATTCATTAAGGAAAGCATACCCCAAACTTTATCCCACAATATATCAAAGAAGTTAAAAAAAATTGAAGAAAAAACTTTTATTTGGAAAATGTCGACAAAATGGCTGGCTGCACTGTGTATGATGTGATAAGGGATCCTGTACAATGCAGTCAATTATTTTTTGTCATTTTCCAAATAAAAAGTTTTTTTCATTTTCTTTATATCTCTGACAATGAAACTTTTTCTGATATTATCTCCAATAAACTTACAAACAACCTTACACTGTGGCGTTCATAACGAGGTACGACGGAGAATATGCGCCTCTTAACGTTAAGCCACTTCGTTAACAATTCTATAAGGTATGGAATATAAACTTATCCCTAAAAATCAATTTACTCTCTGGAGCCACGACTTGAACGAACAATTGAAATTGAATCTATACCGGGTCTATAGATCGTTGTCAAAGTTGCCATAAAAACGAGAATTTTACAAAACGGTTCACTCTTGTTTTTATCTGGGATTTTGACTGGGATTTTGGCTGTTCGTAAAATATCTGTTCCGAGGAATTTTGACTTGTAGTTTGTTCTTATTCCCGTGGCTGCAAATGTTGACCGATTTCGATGATATTAGATTCGTTTTGAAGGCAATTTATTCTAATTTTTGAATACTTCACAATAAAGTAAATTTGTTTTTTTTTTGTAGTAGGTTCCGAATGAAAAAAGTCCCTAAAAACCATTTTATTTTTAAATTGCTTATAATTTCTGACAGCTTTGCAGTATTTGAGTGCTTTTTTGATTTTTGGAATTGTCAAGAGGGGGCCGATGAACAACTTGACCTCTATCCCGGATTTCCCGGTAGAAAAAAAATCTAACTTAAAACAAAGACATTCAATATCCTCTTTGCTTCGCTATATCTCATTTCTCAATGAACCGATTTTCTAAACTCAAATTTTAGTTTTTTTTTTTTCGTTAGCTTGATTATCATTTTCATAGAGTATACTTGGTTTCTAAAAAATCTCTCTCTTCAGTATACTAGAATGATGATTAAGATGCTTTGAATCTGCGCTTCGGGTCATATTGACCCGAACGGCTTTGGAGGGTTAAAACGGTGCACTCTCTGGAGCCACACTTTCATAAATAGCCTTACCGTTCTCTAAAAAGCATATCTCAGAAAGGAATAACAAAAGATTTTTCTCCAACAGTTTCCCCTTAGATGTTCAACCCCGCAAAATGAGCTACTCGGCGGAGGAAAAGATCAAACTGGCCGGCGAAGACTCCAAGGATCGGCTGTACGAGGCCAAACAGAACCAGAAGGCGATTCGCATCCTGACGGTGGCGGCGTACGTCCTGTGCGTTTCGCTCGTCGCCATCATGCTGTCGCTGTACTACATCTTCATCTGGGACCCCAGCACAAACCAGATCAACAGCAAAACCCAAACCGTCGGTGCGTTGCATTTTCTTTTGTTAATTTTTCGTAGGTTCAAGATTTAAAAATTAATTTGTTTTTTTTTTTTTCCTCTTTCAAACAGACAATATCGTTATTCCGGACCACTTGGCCATTCAACTGGCGAACAAAAGCGAAATTCCGGCGCAACTTTTCTACACCAATCTGTACCGGAATTTGATCCTCAGCAAAACGGTTAAGGTTCGGAAATCGGCGGCCATCAACGAATCGTCCAGCTTGACTCGGCTTATTCAGCTCTATCAGCGGCACAAGCTGAGTCGGGAGGAAAATTGGCAGCTTATGGAGCAGCAGCAGCAGCTGCTGCAATCGTCCAGTGAGGAATCCAGCGCCGAGCAGCAAAACCTCGGGCCGCTGATGATGGATTCGGCCGAGGGTACATCGGCGGCTTCGGGAACGCAACCTTCGGGTACGATGATGGCCGACGAAGACGACGGTGGCGACGATTACGAGCAAAGTGGAAACTACGGGCTGTACTCGAATCATACTACAATTCAGCTGGATCCGGACGATGGCCAGGAGCAACAGCAGCAACAATGATGAGCTGATGGCTGGGATCGAGGACTGGGATAGGAGTTTGACGTGGACGTTCAAAACAAAGCAATGCAGCACGACTTTGATTCTGCGAAATCGAATATCGTGCAAAATTTGGACCATTTTAAAAAGGGAAAAAAAAACAATTAAAAACATTCAAACCAAAATATATTCAATCTATACTTAGGAATCTAACAATCGAACCAATGCATGCAAAATCTTATACGAATACTCACACAATGCGACTTTTGCGAGCACACAAAAATGGTACGAAGAAGCATAAAGAGTAAACATACAAGGAAACGAACGAGGAGGAATAAACATCCTTCTACCAGTTCCAGTGAGAATGACATAAGCAAGCAAACACAATACAACTCTAAAGTGATACAAACTAAAAAAAAAACAAACTAATTAGAAAATTTCCCGCATTCCCTCAATCGAGCGTCGAAAAGTGTATACACGAGTCTGAATCAGATAAATTTTTAATCACACGCAAAAGGAAGCAGCATAAAAACTGCAGACGAACGAGGGAACGTGCAAATGTGGCCTAAATTTGAAACTCTTTACCCTTCACTCTTAACAGTTATTCGCCCATTCATTCTTCTTCAGAATTATTTTTCTCCATCTTCACACCAGTTTGTAAGATGGGTCGAAAAAAGTGGTTTTGAAGAGAAGCGAGAAAAACCCCCAAAATAAGGTTAAAACAAAAGAAAACGTAAAATCTCGACGGAAAAGTGGAACATTTTTCCTGCAAATCGAGAGAGTGTAGCGATGATGATAATAATAATAGTTTTAATAGTATTACTATAAGAAAAAAATCTTAAACACAATAACTTCAATGTACTACGTTAACCAAGTCTTTTGTTTTACTGTCCATACACTTAAGAAAAAAACAACAACATAGATAATCCAACAGTAAGTGCACTAAACTGAAAAAGTTAAACCCCATTTATTTTGTTTCTTATTGAAATTTTTTTTAGCTGAGCGAAAATTGACAGAAAACAACAAAAAATTAACGCAGTGTTAGCAATACATTTTGTTAGAAAATTTTTACTCAAACTCTCAACACACTTCATTCAAACGCAAACCAAAGAATCAAAATGTTAGTTATCGCAACTACTCACTCACAACAAATGAACTAGAGAAAGTTAATTTATTGAAAAAGCATGAAATCAAACGAACATACATACGTACACACACACAGAAAAACAGTCGAAAAAATCTAGTGTGACGTTTCACTAAGGTGAAACTCACCTTCTCGGAACGTCACACGATGATGTTAAGGTTTAACGCCCTTTTAGTGAGATTTATTCCGAAAAAGATGATCGAAAGGCTTTGTCCAATCTTTCGAGAAACTATTCGAGCATTTAATAATCTCGCTGCCGGACGTTACTGATGTGTAGAGAATGCTATTCATCCGGTTGGATGGATTAAAAAAAACATTGAAAACAGTTTTAGAGGTTATTGTTAAGTTTAAACATGAAAACGCAAAAGAAAAATAAAGATTTTATGTCAACAAGGCAAAACGCAAAAAAAAACCTTGACGAATTTGTTTAAGATTTTTTGAAATGACGACATCCTTAAGAATTCGGTAAGTTGACTTAACTATCGTCACCTCATGCGCGACCCAGAATAAGGGCCATTGCCAATGCTTAAAAGTTCTGGAATTTTGCTAGGTATTTGAACAATAGCTTTAAATTCGGAACGAGTCAATATTTCCCTTTATATTTTGTCACTCACTTTGCATAAGTCGATTTTGCAAAACTAAAATTCTTCAGTAAGCCTCGTTTTCTCAGCATTGCAGTTGATGGTAACAATTGCCATGTGCGTTTTGGCGAATTGAGGATTCGAAAAGATGTCATGAGTAGATTTTACAGCCAATATAAAATACGCAAATATGTGCAAAGTAAATTTGAATAGTTCCACCCACTAGTCCCCCTTATCTAAAGCGTACCTGTTTTTGTCAGTTGCTCATCCCTGTGATCATTTCACCAAGGATTAGAATGTTTTCTTCGGCACTGCGAATAATATTAAAATCTTCCTTCGGCTCTGCGTCAGCCGGCAAAAAAAACTTCTTCGTCACTTGTTACCGAAATGCACACAAACACTTTTCCCTTCGGCGCTTTATCGTCGGGAATATCCACCAAAACCATTCCTTCTCCTAACTCCTTTGGGCTAAAACAGTCGGACAGCAGAACCGCTTCGGGTCGCACACCCGAGAACTGAGTTTCCATGGGCTAGTCAGAGCTCGGCTGCTTTGGATTTTACAGTAGGGAAACAACGAAATGCGATTTTTTTGCAGGCAATTTTTTGGTTTCGTGTCGAGAATTGACTCGGGTATCAGGGATAAAAAAATCGCCTGGCACTTGTAGCTCAAACAAATGAATCGGTTAAGGCTGAGGCTATATATAGATATCGATTCAAGAATTATTGATCAATTGAGCCCTTTTTTTCACGGAATTTGGAATCACCCGCTCGTCAGAGATATTAGTGAAGCTAAATCGGTGTTTTTTCTATAACCAAAAGTTATAAAATAAAATGAAAGCGTACAGAAGATTTAGCTTCTTTATTTTTTTTTTTTTTGATGGTCCCATGAGGCCCATTTGGGCCCTCCCTCCATCCCATACGCATCTTTTGAAGTGGGAGGAACAATTTATCCTTTGGATATTTATTTATACATTTCTTTGTCATTTTCTGTACTACTTGGTCGTCTTATCAACTCCCGCGTATGTCCATCACTGTACAGATTCTATGTCTGATAACGCATCAGATTGCCATCACATAATAAAGATCCCATTTAGGATTTTTGCTTATGTTAAAAGGTTCTATTAGTATTGCCATTCTTTTGAAGCTGTTTATGTTCGAATTATCATTGATGTCTTGCGGCAGGTTATTATACATCTTCAAGCCGTTGTAGAATATAGATCGTTATATCATTTCTTTTTTAAGCAGTTGGTAGTCTAAAATCACTTTTTCTTCTCGTATTGTAACTGTGAATGTCGTTTCCGAACTGTAGATCTCGAGTCAAATATGAAGGTAACATTCTTTTTTTCATTCTAAGGACAAACACCAGGCTGTTATAAGCAATACGTTGTTTCACAGATAACCATTTAAGCATGTCGAGTATAAGAGCACCAGGTGTGTATCGGTTGCAACGTATCACAACTCTCATAATTTTATTTTGGATTTTCTGCAATCGCTTTATTTGTGTATCTGAAGCATGAAGTAGAATTGTAGAACAGTAATCAAAATGTGGCATGATAACCGACTTCACGTAAATGATTTTTGACCAAAAAGTCAAATATCTATTTATTCGGCAAAGTACACCATATTTTTTGGCATTTTTTTATTGTATAATCCACATGCTCTATGAAGTTTAGCTTATCATCAACTTGCTCTCCTAGATATTTTATTTGACGTACTCTTTCGATTACACATCCGCCAATAAGCAGATTTGGGCAATTCACAATTTTGCGGTTGCCTATAATCATCCAGTTGGTTTTATCGAGATTCAAACATAATTTTCGTTGTTTCAGAAACTCAGTAATGTTTTCCAAATCAGCATTTGCTTCATGCATTATGAGTTCTAAGTTTTTACCTGTCCAATAAGACACTGAATCATCAGCAAACAGTTTTAGGTGGTCGTGTTGTAGGTGATTAAGACGAACTAAACTTTGTCCGTTGCACTCTATTTTCCAAGTAACTTTTGAACCAGTTTAAGACCATGCCACTTAATCCAATTTTTGCTAACACATCCAACAGTTTCAGTCGATCAGTCGATGATATATCTATTTACTGTCTCAAAATGAGTGTAACTTGAATACTCAATTGAGGGCTTCACTCAAACACTAAAACGTGGTGGCTCCAGATACCAAACCTTTTCGTATTTGCGATTACTCTAACCGCTGCATCCTCAATTTCCTCCATTTTACGAGAAATTGGTTACACAGCCTTCGAAAAAGGTCAACTCAATTCTTTTTCCTTTCGGTTTTCATTTTGATCTGTGTTTTTGTTTGCTGGTGCTTGAAAAGTGTTTTCTTTATTTCTTTCAGCTCTATAGGGTTGTTGTACTGAAGGAACCAGGGAATGTTTCACAACTTTTCACCAAAATTTTTAATCCCGAAATTATCATCTTTTGGAAAATTTATTCAGCACAAATTTGTGAGACTGTTCTCTAATCATCTATCGGTGCTTCACATCCCAACTCCGTTTTACACAATTGCAGCTTGCTCTTTTTGTCTTTCTTGGAAAAATTTTGAATTAAGTAAATTCTCTGTTTTAACTTAATACCAATTGTAAGGTTTCTTTCGATGTTTAGCGTATTTTCACAGCTCCTGTTTCCTCAGCCAAATCTACAGTTCACCCTCATCTCTTTCGCCATCATCATCATCATCTCCCATCACTTGATCATTGATAATTTTATTCAAACACTCCCGAGTGGACATTCGATCCAGATTGCACAGCTGGTTGAAATCGAGCTTGGACAGATCACTGGTCAACTGCTTAAGCCGTTCTTCTTTGACAATTTTCTGAGCCGTTCGAAGCTTCGAAGACGAGGTAGCCTTTTGAAGCAGGGACGTTACCTTGGCGCGCTTTTGCTCCTTTGTTTCATGTCGATCATCTTCCTGGAGAAGATGGGCATTTTCCTCAAGGATTTGCCGGATTCGCTGCCTCGAACCTACTTTTAAAGGTTTTCCTTGCTGTTGGCTCGCTTTGTTTAGAGATTCTGTTGGGATAATTTTTGCTTCCTTTTCTTCGGTATCGTTTGATTCTTGTGGTTCCGTATCTTCTTCGTCATACTCATATTCATCGTCTTCATCATCCTGATCATCTTCACCGTTTTCTTCAACCTCATCCTCAAAGTCCACATCATCATCGAACTGTCCTTGGTCTATGGGTTTCTCAATCTCGAACGTAGGAAACTCCGGATCACCGAAGGCTCCACTGCCGCCGATCGTAGTAGTTTCCAAAATCTCATCAAAGTTCAACCGGATTCGGTTCTTGTCCAAACCAACTCTCCGTTGCATGATGAAAATGCAAGGTTTTGTTTTGATTTTGACCGGCAAAATCGATTTGTACTGCAGCCCGATGCTGTTGAAGCACTCGACGAACTCCAGGATATCGTGCGTTTGGTACAGCAGCTTCATTTCGTCCGAATATTTGTCTCGCGCCTCCGTTATAAGGAAATCGAATCGATGCAGCCGATCGTTGCCCGGGAAAAGGTTTTCCTCTTTGCTGTAACTGAAATTAACAAACAGTGTTAATTACTAAAAAAATGATAATTTATTAATTATTTAACTTACATCCAATCGGAGTTGATTTGAGAAAACCGCGAAACTCCACTTTGAGCAGCCAGATTGTCGATATGTACAGAAATGCCAGATTCCCCTGCGGCTAGCCGATGGAATCTGGAAATGGCAACACCGCCAGGGTAGTTGGTTCCTGCCACCAGCAACAAGAACATGGTGAGGAACGCATTGCCGAACAGATGCCCGGCCGCAACAAACGCTAGGAACTTGTGGAAGATTGTCTTTTGTCGGTTGATCCATCTGAAACAACAAAAAAATAATCTTTAGAATCGGAAGTTACCATTAAATGATCCTTCACTCACATCCTATTACAGGCACAGGCAGCCGCCACATTGAACAGCGGAAACACGTAGATTATGAAGCGAAGTTCCTTGTGCGGTAACAGCGAAAACATCAGTACAAATACCACCGGTGGTACGACCAATGATCGGATGCGACTCTCCAGTACCAGCCCAAATGGGACGAACACTAGCGAAAGTCCCATGGCACGAGGTAAAGCCGAGTAGAGATACCACAGAAAGGGCGAAGTGCCCCACTCGGAGCTCTTGTTTAAAATCGTATTGAACCAAAACACTTCCGCTTCCGGCCAGAGCAGCCGTTGCCAGAAAAACGAATCCACAACAACGGTCAAAACGACCAAAAATATCCCAACAGTGATAACCGTTTTCAAAACTTCGTCCAACTTGACCCTCTGATAGTAGATGTCGAACAGCAAATATAGCCCCAATAAAATGGCCAGCTCAGCCCTGAATATGACGATAGAAGCTCCCGAACAAATAATAAACAGCCGAGTGCTTCGAACCATCCAGTAGTTGATGGCCAGCAACACCAGCGGCAGGGCCATGATGTTAGGCAGCGGCCGGCTCATGTAGAACATGAAGTGAAACTGGGTGAAGGTGATCAGGATGTACCAGAGCGAGACGGCCGCACCCAGTCGCCGGTGGATGGTGATGCGGAGCTTGTTCCAGGCGAATACAACCGTGGCGGCAAGCGCGAATCGGACTGTGGGACAAACAGGAAATATGTAGGTTAAGTTCAGAATGTTAAAACTTAATTTAAAATATGAAAGATATATAACCGAAACTAAAGCTACTGGATACCGCCGAACCCAGATGGAAAATCATTTTAGAAAAGGAACATTAAGTGTTCCTCTTCCCTTTGAATCCAAACGCTAACAGTTGAATGGCCTCCCTTCTACTAACATAGAATAAACAAGTGGATACACTCATCAATAATAAACTTCCTGAGACGATATAATTTTGGTCCTTCAAGCCGGATTCGTGTTAGTATAACGGTATAAATAATTGTGGGCAGTATGAGTACATGACGCCTATCAGACCGGTTGTCCTCTACCCTGCGTACGAGTGTTCGATATTCAAGCAAGGCGTGGTTTAAGCACTTTAAGAACATTTGGTGGCATTCAGGAAACGGAATGTTGTAGCGAAGGTTTAAATTCAGGTACGTGCGACTCTGAGCAATTTAAAAAAAAGTTAGGCATGTAAATCTGGCTTTCGCGGGTCGCATTCAAAAAATAAAGCTGTAATCTGCGAGCGTCTTCAGCAGCATTCGAGAACTAGCAGCGCAGCGTCGTTATTTTTACGAATTTATCTACGAATTTTCTGCTTCTTGAAAGCTAAAAAAAATATAAAAGATATTTTTGACAACATTTTGTTTATAAAATAAAACACCAATGTTTTATAAAATACCGATTTCTTTTCGTTTGAGAGGACTTTAAACTGTTTTAAAAGCGAGCACAAAGTTCATGCATCAACGGATCAACACTAGGTACCGAAGCACGTGTTACAAAGTGCCATCTCGTGTCATAATTTTGAACTAATGTACGATTTCCTGCCTCTGCTTTGTCCTGGCTAATGCTGTCAGTTCTATCCTTTTCTGTTTTCTGTTTGTATTGTAACGAATTTCAATATTCTTTTCTAACGTTTCTAACATAACGTAATAAAAAATTAAGCACAACTCACCGACATATTGCATCCAAAACTTATTAACTTCCAGAAATTCGAGCGCCGCTGCCACCGGAGAAACCAGAAATGATACAAACAGTGGGCCTAGAAACGATCTCGGCACCACACCGGGAAACTCGAGATGATCATACTGAAATTTAAAAAAAAAGCGTTTAATATCATAATTTAAATTCGAAATATTCAGTGTAGTAGGTACTTGGGAGAAATTGAGCCTATGGTATAAAAGGTCATGGATAGCCTGCAGATTGAAGCTCTCCTCTACTTTCGTAAAAGGCGTATACACGCAGTGGGCAGCAGCAATTAAAAACACTAGCAAGGTCATTGTCACACGATTGCGATTAACGATAGAACCAATAGAAAGACTCTTAACCTGTCAGGAAATAAGAAAACCGAGAGACAAGAAATGTTAAATGCCATTTAAGCGCCACAGCTATAAAAAAGGAAAAAAAAAAACAAATTCATACCACATACTTACCTACGAACCAAAAATATGTCTTTTGTGATTTATCAAAATTATGGTTGAGCATTTATGAGAATACCGGCTGACTATTTTCGGCGTTTTCTTACGATGAGAGCGATAGTTGCAGTTGTGCGGCTCGCGGTAACGTCACCACAAATTACGCCATCGGCCAACAGCGCCTGCCTCCGAAATAAGGCTCCCGATTAGAAGCTGAAATGGTAAAATAGAACCGCATTTAATGCCAGTGAATGCCGTTGAGAAAGGTCACTTTTCTGCAAACCAATCGTAAACCATTTTCTGTTGGTCAATGAAAATGCGTGCAACCAAAAATAACCAAAAATGAACAAAAATATCTGTCTCGAAAAAGCTGGCAAGACGAATAGGGTATATCACAGAGATCGAATTGAGATGATGATGATACGTACACACGAAAGATGACCGACGTCGACGACAAACCAAAATAAACAACACGGAGGGGTAAATTCTGCTTCACGAATAAGCCGGCTCGGAACGGAACCAAATACACTCAGAATCAAAACAACCCAAAATTGACTTTGCCAAGGCAGCAAAATCAAGTTCAGCTTGCTTTCTTGATTTTGGGCTGTTGTCAATGCACCAAAACTAAAGTTCGTTGCTGGAACTGACCACCCCAAAAAAATTTCCCTTTGTTTTCAGAAAGGTTTGTTTGTTTTTCCCAGCGATTCAGAGATCGTACCGGAAAAAAGTTTGGTAAGTAGATTTAAAAGCAATGTTCTCGCACGTTCATTCTTCTAATTCAAAGTTTTTCAGACGGATTTGTATCGGATGTAACCTTCTTCAGGACCGGTATTTTTGAATGCCCTGTGCTCCGGCGATGCGAAGGAAGAAAGAAGATTCCATTGAAAACCCGAAAGAAGCCAATGGCAATCTGGGGCAAAAGTCGGATTTGCCATTCACATAACTCACTAAAGACGGGAACTCCGGTTAACACACCGCTGGAAGGCCCCAAAATTGTGACGACTCTTGCCATATTTTAAATGGTGCCAATCTCCGGAAATTTCCCGTATAACATTTTTCAAAACATGAATTCGGCTGTTCCGTCCTTCCTGGTTGGTGTATCGTAAAGGTAAGATACAATTAATTTTGATAAGTATATGCGATTTTTTATTTTCAGTTCTAATGTTTAGGATGGAAATAGCATTTTGTGTTTTCTGGCAGTTATGAAGTTCTTTGACAACGAATCATATTCGGTTTTCTTGAAATGATCTTTAAATTACTGCCGAGATCAGTACCTATACAATTGTGTAAAAGTGTTTTTTTTAATAAAACAAATATTATTTAATGAAAAACAAATTGTTATTTCTCAAATATTTCCAATCCCTTTTGATAAGTGGGTCATCAAATAAAAATATCCCAATAAAAATCCCCACCGTATGACATGCCCCAAAATTAAGTTGCGAGAATGACGTCTATTCTCAAGTTTGGGAAAACCCTCTCAAACTTATTTTCGTCGGGAGCCAAAATCATCCGATTTTGCGGCATTTCAACTTGGTTTTGGGTTATAACGCCCTAGAGTGTAAAAGCCAGCTGACGGGATTGGGGTGACGTTTTGAATTTATTTGCCGATAAAAAATTTATATCAAAACTGGATTCGTGTGCGAAGCACCCTGTTGGAATATTTCAACGGTAAAAGGTGGCACGCAACATTGTACGCAACGTTCGTTTGAAATTGTCAGTTTCAAAATAAACAAACCGTCAGAATTAACCGAAAGGGGAACTCCCGGTGAAATGGACATTATGAATTTTTGGTAATTTCTGTCATTTTTGTCATTTTTATAACTTTTGCTATATTGGTAATTTTTTGTCTTACTGTTCACTTTTGTCATTTTTTTTACTTACATATGTAATTTTTGTCATTTTTATCAATTTTATCAATTTTGTCCTTTTTATAATGTTTGTCTTTTTTTCCATGTTAGTCTTTTAAGGTATTTTTTTCATTTTTGTCATTCTTGTAAAGTTCCCATTTTTGTCATGTTTTTGCCGTATTTGATAATTTCGAAATAGCTCCTAATTTTATATTATTTGAATAAAATCATTCTTTTAAAGCGCCTTTCCAAATTTCCATAAAATATTTGTGAAATTATTTTAAAAAAAATGAATTGATGAAGACCAATGGAAACTTGAAACTAAAGTGTCAACTTTTGATACAAATAACGCACCCAAAATCCGAACCTTATTGCTGCTACATCGATTCTTGCTTCGGCCGAATGTTTGTGACAAAAAAGGCTCCCTGAGGGAACCGATTCACCCAAAAAAGAACAAACCTTTTCGGCGCAGAATGGGCGGATAAAACCACTCAACTAGAACTGGTACTGAATTGTAGCTACATCCATTATTATACCCATGCAGTGGTAATACCAGTCGTCATCATAATAGCATCGCAGCATCACAGCAAGAGATCCGAAGGTTAGACACGGCCACATCTCACGGAACGACGAAAATGGGAGGAAAATTTATTTGGGCCTCCAGATCTGGCTGCCAATTCGAAAGAACGCGAGCAAGCGGCAAAAATGTGTGCGGTAATAACACACGGTCAAAATCGACAACAGCAGCGAGATCAGGACAATAACAAGACCCCTCCACCACACTTTCCGCCGATCCCAGAAGGATGAGGACATCAACCGGCAGGTTCCTTTCGGCCCCGAAATTATACGGTACAGTTAATGAAACTGTAATTTAGGTAATTTAATCAGGAAGAACGCTGCTGGATGTGTGGTGTGGTTTTTTTTCTTCTCTCTGTTGATTCCAGCATGGCCAGGAACCGCAATGTCTGGTCTATCGAGTAGGTATGTGAAAATGGTTGTTCCTCCGGATTTGGAATAGATTCATTTTTTCTGCTGCTGCTGTACGAATCTGGAAGGTGTGACAGATGCTTTGCGGAATTGCCGAAAAGGTTATCGGCGTACCCAATCATTATGGGACGATTTTGATTGGATTTTTCTTTTATTAGGTTTTGGACTGGAATCTTCATGATGAAGTATTGATAAGCCTTCTGTAACGATTCCTATCGAGAGAAAAAACAACCCTTTGAAGAAAATTATCTGAATAAATCAAAGCATCTAAGTAATTTTGGAACAGAACTTTAATCTGAACATACTTAAGAAGATAGAAAAAAAAACCTTGTAGTTATTGGTCAGTCCTTGAAAAAACCAGCCTACTTGGAAGAAAATATCATCGAACATACATTTCTGCCTGAATAAAGGCGCTTAAAAATTGTGCCAAATTTAAATTATTATTAATTGTGTGGTATAGCGTTTTTGTTACACTTAATAGAAAAATCTCAGCATCAAGTATTTTATTAAATAACTTGTAAGCTTGTACATAAACAAAATTTTGAATGCTTATACTTCTGGGTAAATTATAAGTGTTCGGGCTCGGCCGATGGGGGGTTCGGAATTCGAGGGTTTTCTTCCCGTCTCTAAGTCGACGGCATCCACTAGCAGCAGGAATCCGGGTAAGTCGCCTACACTTAACACACAGCAGCTGATTCACCCGATGGGGGAAGAATTTTGTTTGCACTTCGGTGTACTTTGTATGGGTATCACGGTGCAACTTGATGCAACTATTTTGCCACCACTTAACTAGACCCGATTTCGGATAAACTTGAGATAAGCCGCTTGGTTGGACTTTAGATAAGTACTTTATTGGAACGAAGTGAAAGATCCGTGCGTTCGATTCAATGTTATTTTCTATTCTAACAACTAAAATGGCTTACATTCTATTGTGTGAGTCTCTCTCGGCGAAAGTTCTTATGTTGCGAGAGAGTACATATTAATGCTAGGGTACGTGTACAGAAAGTGGTGTTTGCGAGCAAATGGATTAAAGTGTCAAGTGAACATAAAACTAGACACATATTACAAACAAAAACTTAGATGCTATTTCCTGATCGGTACAGTACCGATCATTCCGGCCACCTTGAAACTGCTGTTTCAACCAATTTCGGACCAATTGATTGCGGGCTCCTCAGTCGGTTGGACCATGCGACACGGTTGGGCCAGGGTACACGGTTGGACCAAGAGACACGATTGGACCCGACATGAACCATCTTTGCGTCGGAAAGGCAGCTGTTCACTACTTCGGCTGGATTCGAAGGCACAACTGGCACGTCGCACATCGAGGAACCTGCTTCGTCTCAACTTAGGCACTGGTGCAGAATCTGTGGACGACAAAAGAGACCCGGTAGAACGAACGGCGTAGAGTAAGGTTAGAGGAACGCTAATCACCTGTTAGCGCCCCTTTAGCGCGTTGAGCAACGTTCGGTGTGCTCTACCGGTCTTAGAAGATTCGGCTTCTGACGTGGCTTGGTGCATGGCGATGAATGCTCGGTGACGATATAGCAATAATGTAGGAAAGGATCTGTAATCGACAAAGAACCGGTAGATCGAACAAGAAAATGTGACAATTTGGAACGCTAATCACCTATTAGCGCTCGACATGCGCAGTGAGTCACATTCGGCGTGCTCTGCCGGTCTTTGTAGATTGATCTCGATGAAAATACCGCAAATGGGTGAAATTAGTAGAACATGGATCTGTAAGCAACAAAGACCCGGTAGATCGAACGGTTGGAGTAAAGTTATAGGAACGCTAATCACCTTTTAGCGCTCTATAAGCGCGTTGAGCACGTTCGGCGTGCTCTACCGGTCTTTGTAGCTTTGTACTAGTTGTCGGGGGTTGTCACGTTGACCTGTTGACTGCTGGCGGTGAATAAGATGACAATCTCGCTTGGCTGACTGAATGACTCCATCTCGACCTTGATGAAGTCTTGTAGAGCGATCGAGTGGCCGTGAGGTGGCGGAACAGGGCCAGTTTTCCAATAACGACGATTGCCATGCAGGGTTTTCGGGGAAGTTGGAGGAATGTAGATACCTGGACAGTTCACTAGCTGTGATGTGCACTTCCGGAACGCGTCTCCTACTGAGCCCATCAGTATCCTTCTGGATAGCAGTTAACCGATTAGCAGCAATAGTTCTCCAACGATGTCGTGGCGGCTTTGGTATGCGGAATTCCGTTGGCAGGACAGGTGCGCATAACCCCAGACAGGTAACTGACGGCTGCTTGGCTAAAGGGACAAAGTAGCAGCAGGATTCACAGGCAGCGTCTTCTCCTTTGTCGTTGACCTTAGCGGCGCTTGAAGGCGTGTTGGACAGCTGACTGTGTTGAGCGACGGAACCGACGAGCAGCGTATCGTTGAGCGCGTATCTTGAATTGGGCTCACAGGATGCGTCGAATACCACGCGTTCATTGGTGGTTTTGCTGGCTTCCTTGAGCACCGGGTGATGTGGCAGATAGCAGTGTGGTTTGTCGTCAACAGAATCGATGCGGTGCCTTTTTCCGGGCTGAGCGTGACTTCCAGGGATTTTGTGGTGTGCATTTCTGGTGGAGTTACGTTGTGTGGCCTTCGTGTTCGAATCTCCAAGGGTGGTTTTAGGATTATTGGGCCGGGAATGGCGGGCGACGGATCCTTTTTCGTGGATTTGAGTGGTGGAGGGTTCAGCTTCCGTTCTCAGGCTCCCATCGGCGGTTTCCATTGGCCGGAACTCCCCAGGGATCGTTTCTCGGGTTTGATCAACGGTGGAGAGGAAGCACGCTCGCGGTGCGGTGGTGGAGCTGGAATCCACTTTGCCAGAAACTGTCCAGCCAAAGAGGGTGTCCACCAAAAACGGAGAATTATCACCAAGAGAGTGGCGTACGCCTGTGTAGAACTCGTGGTAACATTCTCCACCGATGATTATGTCGATTGTTGCTGGAACGTGGAACTGAGGATCCGCCAATGGAACCTTTGGCATTTTCCAGGCAGTTGTATCGATCGGGGATGTGGGAAGATGGGAGGTTGGCTTCTTCATGACGAGGAAATCGAGTGTGGTGGAGAAGTCGCTGTTCCTGGATATGATCTTGGCAGCTAACTTGTGCTTGATACGCTTGACTGACTCTCCAATTCCGGCAACTGCGATGTCCACGGGACTTTGACGGGTGGCGAGCTCGTTCGCCAGCTTCTTGGTGATGAAATTTGACATCGCTGCAGAATCAAGTAGAGCTCGTGCTTGGATCTTTCTGCCGTATCGGTCGACTACTAACAGCGAGACTGTCTCCAAGAGAACGGTTGAATCAGAATGCACGGAAAGATTTACTGTTGGGGGGCTAAGCAATCTACTGGGGCCTGGATTCGCTTGTACGGGATGTGGTTCCTCAGTAGAGAGTTGCTCTAGATGTGATATTTGGTGGTCGTGCAACATGGTGTGGTGTTTTGCTTGACAAATCCTGCACAGAAACTTAGATTTGCAGGATGTTGCCCGGTGGTTTGCGCGAAAGCAATTCCAGCAAAGACTGTGCTGTGTCACAAACTCTCGCCGTTGGGAGCTTGATAGGTTCGAAAATGCTGGACATTGGTGAAGCGGATGTGTTCTCAAACAACAGTGGCATGGCGAAGTACTGGATTGAGTTTCGGACGTAGCTGTGTTCACGACAGATCGGATGGGAACTGGTTTCTTCGTGATTTGTCCGGCCACCTTGAAAGCGGTGGGCACTGAGGAACGATGCTGGAGATCGCTGTCCACGGATTTCAACATCCGGACCTGGTGGATGAGAAACTCGATGAGCTCGTCGTATTTCACCTCGTCCTTCTGTCGAGTATCTTGCTCCCATGCACGAATCGTCGCCGAATCCAACTTGTTTGACAGGATGAAGATGAGCGGAGTGTCCCAATGCTCGATCGGTTCGCCTAACTTCCCCAGAGCCTTAACGTGTCGCTGGAAATCATCAACCAGTGTGTTGAGGTCTTGGGCTGACTCATACTGGATCGGTGGAAGGTTGTACAGGCCTCGAAACAGCTCCTTTCTGAGGAATCGCTTGTTATCGTAACGCTTCTTAAGCGCGTCCCACGTCGACGAATAATTATCGGCTTGGATATCCACAGACTCGAACGGTTTTCTTGCCTCTCCTTCCAACGACTGCAACAGATACTGCAGCTTGTTGACGATCGGTATGTCCTCGTTGCAGTGGATCATCGAGAGAAAGTTATCACGGAATGAGATCCAGCGCGATTCATCTCCACTAAACTTCGGCAAATCGATTTTTGGCAGACGATGATGAAAGCTGGAAGACATGCTATGAGAAGCCGATGCGTGGATGATCGTCGAACTCAACGGATGCTCCCTACTCTCCAGTTTGGACAGCAAAAAACCCTTCGCCCTGCAGAATCGATCCTCAAAATCAGCACGGAATTCCAGGTGTGTTTCAAACCGTTCTTCGCTGTCACCCATCTCGATGTCGTTCTGCACGTTCAAGAAGAGTTCGTTGCACTTGTTGAGCGCCTCCAAACGTACCGCAACCTGGCAACAATCCCGTTCATAGGTGAAATCCGCTACGAACTTCTCCACCACATCTCGTTCAGCACACGCTCGTCGTCTCGTCAGAAGGTCCGCTGCTAACTTTTTCTCCGCCTTGCTAGCCATCACTCAACACCACTCAAATCACACTTAAAAACACCAAAACGACCGTAAATGCCACCAATGATTGACTTTTCGGATGTGTTTTATAAATAAAAATCGCCAAAATTATTTAGTGTATGTTGCTATCCTTTTGAGCGGTACTGTAGTCAGCAACTTGTATTTACGTAACCCAGCAATGTTACAATCGCCACAAAATAAACAGGCAAAGGGATTTTGATTTTTTCCAAAAATCCAATTTTTTAAGTGACGCTATACTTTTGTACGATACTGTTGTCTAGCCACTTGCCTCTATGGGTCTCGCTATAATGCTTCACAGTGTCTCAGTGACCACTGGAAGTGAATTCCAATTTTTCCAAAAACTTTCAAATTTGTAAGTGCCGATATAATTTTGACCGACACTGTAAAGTGCACCACCCTAAATGCACTTGCAATTCGCCGTAGAACTGACTTTTAGTCACAAAATGCAATTTCGTAAAAAAAAGTTATTTAATTTTTACTTGTTTCTAAACTTTTGCACTGTACTGTGTTGTAAAACTTTTGTACTGAAGTGTAATTCGCAGTTTGTTTTGATCCACAATCAATCATCAAATTCTATTGTAAGTGCCGTATCGAACAATTTGTATAGTGATATCGGTGCGATTTTCGCTGGCCAAGTGAATAATTAGGCCGTAATAGTTTGTCCACGGTGAGAAAATCACAAGTTGGCCTACCTTGGGTGTGGATTTGCTACAAACCACAACTGCTATGGCGCTCGGAAGATGGCGATTGATGATCTCCTCTGCTGGTCCAGATGAGCTTCCTGTCCTCGAATCCGGCTTCGAAGGACCAAATGTTCGGGCTCGGCCGATGGGGGGTTCGGAATTCGAGGGTTTTCTTCCCGTCTCTAAGTCGACGGCATCCACTAGCAGCAGGAATCCGGGTAAGTCGCCTACACTTAACACACAGCAGCTGATTCACCCGATGGGGGAAGAATTTTGTTTGCACTTCGGTGTACTTTGTATGGGTATCACGGTGCAACTTGATGCAACTATTTTGCCACCACTTAACTAGACCCGATTTCGGATAAACTTGAGATAAGCCGCTTGGTTGGACTTTAGATAAGTACTTTATTGGAACGAAGTGAAAGATCCGTGCGTTCGATTCAATGTTATTTTCTATTCTAACAACTAAAATGGCTTACATTCTATTGTGTGAGTCTCTCTCGGCGAAAGTTCTTATGTTGCGAGAGAGTACATATTAATGCTAGGGTACGTGTACAGAAAGTGGTGTTTGCGAGCAAATGGATTAAAGTGTCAAGTGAACATAAAACTAGACACATATTACAAACAAAAACTTAGATGCTATTTCCTGATCGGTACAGTACCGATCAATAAGCTTAAGCTCAGGGATGTAAGTCCCGAAATGATAAATTTTTAGTTAAGTATACCTCTTCATATCGCAATCTTTACCTGGTGCAAAACTCATATTATTGAACATTTTTTTAAACACCTTTTCGATTGAAATAATTCTCGAATTACAAAAATTTATGTAAAAACAAACATCTTGAAATCTTTGAAGTGCGCGTTCTCGAAACCATAATCTGGGCAGCAGTCAAAAACTTTGAATTAAATTGAGCTTGAGCTTGAGCTTGCTATCAACTACGGTCCACCTACGGCCCCTCCTGGCCAATGGCATAATGGTTGCACTCCGTGATTGGTTCGAGATAATCAACATTGCACAATGAACCAAATGAAAGGTGCTGGGAGCAAGCAACGCAATCTCACTGTAAAATTTTGAGGATCTCCTACTTTTAAATGAACCAATAACGACGCCGGCCAAGTCCATGTAGTCGATAGGAGGAAAGGAAGTGCAGCACATGTGGAGATATGTTTAGCGGAGGCCGGCTGTACGCCATCCCTCCACAAATCTCCACGCCGAATGTTTGGGGAAAAGGTAATATGGTATGGAAAATCACCTTGGTAGGCGATAAAACCACTTGAAACCTAAGCTCCTTATATCCTAACCCGCCTAACTTCTGATCAAGCCTAGAGACCATAAGAAATAAAAAATGATAAATAGGTTGTAAGATTGTAAAGTTTCTGATGATTGATTATTTTAACAATTAATTTAATTGTCCCTAGCTAAACTCGGCCTCATATAATTGGATATCACAATTTTGTGATGTGACTAAATTGATCTCTGAGGAATTAATTGACAATTGAAATTATGAATGCGCTGTACAGTTCGTAAAAATTCTAACAACAAACTATTAATCTATGCAAAACTTCAAAAACCACAATTCAGTTATTTTAAAAATCCTATAAAAATTTTAGAAAGTTGTTAATTTATTCGAATTTGTTGGTACAAACGAGGTTGACACTGTTTATCACTAATCACTAATCACTAATCGTACTTCCACAGCCAGAACTTATGTCTGAGTCCCAAAGAACAATAAAAGCGAGTTATTATTCTTCTTGTCTTTGTTCATGTTTCGATTATTCTAACATAAAAACATTAAAATGATCAAAAACATAAAGTGGTTGGGCCTACCATGGAGCAGAGAACGCAGAGACATCTGAAACACAGGAACAGAAGAAACGTGGACCACCAGTACCATACGTTTCAAATGGGCAGTAGGGGAGAGTGGGGATACTTGATCCCCTTTTCTTATTTTCACCATATCTTTTTGGAAAAATTTAGCAACTCACCGTCTTTGGCATTTTCTGACAGCTTGTAACTTCAAGTTTCTATGCTCCAAAAATTAGAACGATACTTGAACCCGTTGATGAACTAGAAGCATTTTCGTGGGAGTAAAAAAGTTGCGATTTTTCTGAAGTTAGGGGAGACTTGATCCCCTATTGAAGGAGACTTGATCTTTTATTCAGGAAGCCCTAATCCTTGTATAAAAATCAAACAAAACTCCAAGATAGAATGTTAATTGACTATTTTGGTCATGTTTGTTCTCATTTCACAATTTATAGCAGACATAAGAAGAAAATTCTATAACTTTGTCTCAACGCTAGTAACATTGCATACTTAAAGGCGCTATTTTTTATAATTAAGAGAAAATTAATTATTTTTGCTCTTTTCTTCAGACAATTGTTTGATAAATATTAGTTTTTGGATAAACATTAGTAATTTCGTAATCAGCAATCATAACGATTAATTCAGAAGAAGAATATGCCGTTTGGAAGGAGGATCAATTGTACCCAAATCTAGGGGATCAATTGTACCCATAATCAACATTTTAGAAAACTTTTTCTTAAAAAAGTTGAGAGTTTTCCATTGCTTTGAAAGTGTGGCATTATGAAGTTCATTTTACGTTCGAACGATTGATACATTGGAACAAATATTTTTTTCATAATTTTTCCATGTAAGGATCATTTTAAAGTGATGAAAAAAGATCTTCAAGTTACATTTTGTGAAATTTTTCAAACAAAGTTCAATTACTCAAACAATTATTTTGTTAAAATTTTTTAAACTACAAGCATTGTTGTTTTGCTCATTTTGGCACATTTTTCTAGAACATTTGATCTTTGTAAGACATTCCAGTTTCGAGATATAGCTAAGGAATCCAGTATCCCCAGGGATCAAGTATCCTCATTCTCCCCTATCGTTGGAAGCATGCTAAGAAAAATGCTTCTTGATGAGTATACATACTATAAGTCATGTAAATTCAATTATCAATCACCAGGTCCTTTCTTCGGCGGTTGGAAATGATTTATTTTATACACAGAAATCACAAAACTTGAATAGAAGCATTTTGAAGAGTTTGATGAAATAAAAAGGAGATTAAGATTCTAAGATTCTTTTTCTAAGAAAAACTGTTTTGGATTTCAGTGTAAAATCATTTCTGGTCATCGACCAAGGATAAAGCGCCTTTACTCGCTCTTGGAAATAAAAAAAGAATAAAAAAATATTAGCAGTACATGAAACCTTTCGAGATCTGTTTAGAACTCGAAAGATTTTTCAAAAAGTTCACCCTTATTATCAACTAATTGGAACCGTTTAAAGTTGGCCATCAATCATAAGCTGTTTAAACCATGAACATTATAATTTGAAATTTATGGCTTCCTTCACGCATGTAAGATTTTTTTATTTGTAGAAAAATTGTAACAAGTTTACCAGAATATATTTTAATTGTTAATCTTGATTAATTTAAAAAATAATTTGCCTTTCAAAATAATAAGTATAACTTAATTATAAATACTTCTCTTTGCGCAGCACGTCCCAATTAGGTGTTCGGAATGAAAGTTAAAAGCTTCCCATTCGTTGCTCTAGAGAAATTCGCAAACGTGTAAAAAGTTCTGTGAATCTTTATATGTTTCTCGCTCAGAGGCAGGTAGAATTTATCACTATAAAAAGTTTTTAAGTAAAATGAAACAATCTCACCCAATTCAACTAATCTTTCCTGGCTGCTAAGCGCACTCTCTGCGAAATTGTTGTCGCATCTGGTAACTGCAGCTCCATTCCACAGACAACATTATTCCAAAATAAGCTATGCAAAAACCATCATAGCTAGCTATCATAGCTATGTAAATAAGCATCGAAATAAACTTCCAATGTCATAAAATCACTTGTTGTTTTCGTTGAATTATCATTAAAAGCTCAATTCAAATACCACCGCTATGTGCTGTTGGTTCTTCACATTAAAAACACATTCTTTGCCAACCATTTGAAACTTTCCCAAGCAAACAGCGAGAGATCTTGGAAGCAGATCACTAGACATCATTAGTCACTTTCCTCACAACATTATTCCCGGAACACAACTTTCATTTTGTGGATTTCTCCTATAATCTGCACAACTTTTTTTCTCCATTTTCCTTATATTTACAAAACTGCAACCATTGATTTACAATATGTCCTCACTGATGTATTTCATGACTAACAATCGCGACCTTTCCATTCAAAATTCGATAGATTTTTATTCTTTTCCCACACTCGTTTTCAACCGGGAAGAAAACGTTTTCTGCTCACATAATTACTCCGAGAAAGATTCTTTTTCCAAGGAAAATGCCACCAAAACTTCCAGCGGAACCTGGATCTGTACCGGTCCAGCTTAATTTTGATATCACATTATCACACATTTTCTTAACTTTCGCAAAGAAATCGTTATTTTTTGTAAAATATTGCAGACGAAAAAAAAAACACGTGCGATTTTATCCAGTCGTCGCCTACTTCCACCACAAACGAGGTTGACACTGTTTATTTAAAAAAAAATCAATGGTCGTGATGAAAATTATCCGAGAAGTAAGGAAATTACAATTTGGATTGATTATGTATCGACTTTGAAAATTCTGTAATCGCATTAAACTAGTATTAATTCTACTGGTTGACATCATGTTTATGTTTACCTAACGCGAAATTCTAAAAAAACTTTTTTGTTCATAGTTTGCATTTTGTGCTATAAACATATCTGAGACTTCTTAAGTTTAATCTAATATTTTTTTTTACGATTAGGTTGTATTGTCAGTTTTTCACTGGGTATTTTGAAAATTTTATAATAAATTTTGTGCAAAGAAAATTCATGAAAAATAACAAATTTTCCGAGTCAGGAAAATAAATGTAATGAAACATCAAGAATATATTTTGAACATTATTCATGTGGTTGAAACTTCAAGAATATATTTTGAACATTATTCATGTGGTATTATTTTAAAAGATTTAGATTCCATTTTGCTAGTTTGGATGGAAAGAAAAGTGTTGGCAAAGGGATATAAAATACTCGGATTTTCCTCACCGAGTTTAAGTAGGCTGCGTCTCACTCTGCGATCGAATTCGTTCAGTCTTGTTTTTAGATGCTATTTCAGCGGTCTTCATATTCCCATTCGAAGGAATTCGATATTTAAAAAGAATCCACCATTCACATAAAACAGATTTGAAAAAAGATAGAATTCTACTACGAAATTGATAAAAATGTTGACGAACCATGTTGTTACCATCATCAACGTTGATGAACTCGTTCGAACAAGTAAGCGAGCTAGAAAAAAACACTCTTCCCTTCTCCCTTTTTCCCTTCCCACCAGATCCAAACACGGCACTTTTCATTTTCGACGATTTTTAAAATTCAGTTCCTTTGTACCTGGACGTCCATATAGTTCTAAAAACATTTTAAATCCACTTGGAAGGAAAAATTATGCGCAATCACCGCACCAATTCACTCGCCAAAACCAAGAAAAAGAAAAGAAAAACTTGTCGAACTTTCATGAATTCTCGCCCACATTCAGCCGAATGAATATACTAAAATACACTTTTTCACAACAGTTCTTCGACACCATCCGATTCCACTCCATCGAGAAACACTCAATCACACGATTAAACTATTTATTTTTCAAAACCAAACATCGGAAAATTGCACTAAACAGGAATTTTCACGGACCGCAGAGAAAACGCGTGTGCTGCAAATCGGGCAAATGTCGTCCCAGTCCCAATTTTGCTAAAACCAACTCGCGGTCCTCCGGTCATCACTTCCATGATGTATCTCGGATCCCTGTCAACCAGAGGAAGCCCTTTTTAATCATTTTACTTTAATGTACACATTTGTTAAAAACTTTATCAAAACCACAGTCGGAGCTTTTCACACGGATAACAAAAACTTTTATCGTAGTTTTAGAATGGAAGCTTCCAATATCCAAACGAAACCACATTTTCTTCGCGTCGCCATTTTACGTTTTTTTTCTTCCAACCCAACATCAATTTTTGACACACAGAAAACCTCTGAATCACACAAATTCAGCTGAAATTTCATGATATAAGCCAACCACCACGCGAATAGACAACCAGTTTACGGAATTGAATTCACCATACTTCATCGGAACCCCATGAAACCATGACATCGAAACGGGAAAACTATTCGGACTTCTCTGCGACTTTTCCTCAAAAAACCATAAAGTCTGCTTTCAATCGCTTCAATTAACAAAATCGCACAAGAAACAACTAAAATTCTAAAATCCCATTGAAAATGTTGGGAGCAACCGGTTGGCAAAGAAACCTCAGGACCGCAAAAAAATACGAGAAAAAAAAACAAACGCGAAGACAGAAAAATGCGACCCCGTTCGCGAGCACAGCTTGCTGCGATCTCCCCATTGAATTAAATTAAAATGGTTATTAAGTCGAAAAAAATAACTGAACTCAAAAACTGAACAAATTTGAAAAAAAAAAATGTCAAAACGGTCAGCATTGTCAAAATTTCAAATTTTAAAAATTGTCAAAAATTGCCAAAATTTTCAAAATTGAAAAAAAAGATGTCAAAACTGTCAAAATTATCAAAATCTAGGGGAGGAAGACTGAAATTCGCTGTATCGTTTTTTTTACTGTTCGATAAAAGCCAGCAATTTTCGAAAAGATTTGTAATCGTTCAAATTTCTATTTCAGATGATTAGTTTCGTGTAGCGAGTCATGTAACTCCGTTGTTTAGGTGCTAAATTTAAGTCTTCTGAGAGCAAGTTCACTGGTGTTGAGAGAAAGTGGTAGAAATTTTGACACTTTTAGCACATTTTGAAAACTTTACCATGCGAAAACATTCCAGGATCTGTGCATTCAAGAATTTTTACAACAACACGGAGAAAAAAGTATAGTATTTTTAACAATAATCCACTTTTATTCAATCATATTTCTGATTATTTCTCGGCTAACTATAAATATCAAACTTTCAATTATATATACAATAGATTATCGGATTGTTTTTGTGTGCATATAATAGATTCAATTATACCGATATGATTGATTTTTTTGCATTCAACTATAAATATAATAGATTCAACTATAGTCAATAATTGATGTTGTGCTTTCAACAAGAAATATAATAAATTCAACTATACTGGTATAATTGATTCAACTGTAAATATAATAGATATAATTATATTTCTATGATTGGTTTTATGAGATCAACTATAGATATTGTAGATTCAACAAATGTTTGTTTTGGAAGCCATCATATTTATTGTTTGCTTTCTAGTCGGTTCTAGCGGTTATTCCAATTATATTTTATTTTTATTGGTTTTTCACACTATTTACACAAAACAAAATTTTATTTCATACGGCCTAAATAGCCTTTAGTTGTGCTGATGGCCGACCAAATTAAACAAACAAAATTTTATTTCTGGCCCGTTCAACGTTCAGCCTCCGCCCGAAACCGACCAAAGAAACTGCCATCGGGTGGTGGTGGTAAATTTACAGGAATACAACTGCATTTTGATCCGAATTGTTTGTCCTGCTACTGCTGATTACTTCCCAGCCGGAAAGCCCACCGATCTCAGCAATAGGGTAGGTAGAACGAAAGAAAGCTGCCAGGGAAAAAAGTACATTGAAAAAACGGAGAAAAAGTAATGTTGTAAGTTTTACCCGGCGTATTTTTTTGGGCTTTATCGGTGAACGGGCAACCAACATTTATGCTATTCGACGAGCAGCGTTTCGGGTGACCGTATAGGACGTCAGGTGTGGTCTCTTGTCAATCGATCCCAGTGGCAAAATCCCAGGTTCCGGTAAGTCGGCAGTGATCCCAGGGAAATACAATAATCTAAAATAATAAAAAAAAATTGATTCGGTACACTTTTTTGGAAACTTCCTCCTCACCAGCACACTTGACGTCCCTGACAGATTAGTAGCATCGTTCGATTGTTCCCGGTGAAATTGTTTGAGGCCATGTCTAGCTTCCGCCGTCTTGCTCCGAGTAGAATTGAGTTTTTCCATGCCGCTGAAGTCGCCGGCCGTTTATTGTAGCCTGTTTTCTTAGACTGGGAGTTTCGTTGGAGGACTTTTCTAGAAACTTTCGAACGGTCAGCTGAGGTTGAGGTTCCCATCGGTTTCGGCTACCCCTTTGAACAAATTTCTATTCTGCCGGATTTGTGGACAGTTGCGGTTTCCAAACGAGGCCAACTGCTGGTCGAGCACCACAACCGCTGCCAGGAGAATACACACAGGAATCCTTGGTGGATTGGAAACGGTTAAGCGATAGCGGTTTCGGAAAAATATTTCCCGCGGGTTTCACGTTAACGAGAAATGAATTTATCGCCGTTTTTTTCTGTTTTTCTCTGCACTCATGCGCAACTATACTCAAATATTGGTTAAAATAAAGTTCGATGCAATTAATCATAACAGTAATAGAAATTATTATATTTATGAGTTGAATGTTTAATATCAATTGTACAATCGTAATTGAATCTATTCTGTTTAGAGTGGAATTAATTATCAACAGGGTGTAGTTGATTCTATTATAAGTATAGTTGAATGCCTAAAATAAATCATACGATTGTAGTTGAATTTATCATATTTACATTTGAATCAATTACAGTTGAATCTACTATATTTGTAGTTGATTGCGTAAGGACAATCAGCAATTTGTTGTTGAACCTTTTATATTTATAGTTGAATGCGAAAAAATCAACTACACCTTGATGATTGGTATAATTAGCTGAAATAATTGGAACAACTTTCGACTTTTTTCTCCGTGAAGTGTTGTTTTCTCGCATGCTATGATGCAAAAATAGCAATATTTCAAACAAAACATTTTTGCATGGTAAAATTTTCAAAATGTTCTACAAGTGTAAAAATTTCTACCACTTTCCCCCAACACGAGTGAATTTGCTCTGAGTTAATTGCAGCAGATTCAAAAGTAAAAATTGAAATCGAATACGCCTGCTAGATTATCCAATGGCAGCCATAGTCAATTATGGCATAAATATAAATTTTGAACTGTATAAAATCGTTTTTCGGTCCAAGGGAACTACCAAAATTCTCATTCTGTTATTTAAGCTATTTTTAAGATAAAAAAAAATCATAAAAAAAATATTAATTATCAGTTTCAAAAATTTCAATGAAATTTGAGCGAATTAATACACCTGAACCTGCAAGAATTTGCCAGAGCAAAACAAAACCTAATTAAATAATTGTTTAATGCAAAACAAGTGCTTTTCAGTATCAAAAAAGTTGTTCAGTCTTCCTATCCCAGATCAAATTCGTTCTTATTGTTTAGAAATTCCAAATTGTCAGAAATGACAAAATTGACAAAATTGTCAAAACTGTCAAAACTGCTTAAGTAGTCAAAGAGGTCAAAATTGACAAAATTGTCAAAATTGTCAAAATTGATAAAATTGACATGATTGTCAAAATTGTCCAAATAATCAAATTTGTCAAAATTGTCAAAACTGTCAAAATTGTCAAAATTGTCAAAATTTTCAAAATTGTCAAAATTGTAAAAATTTTCAAAATTGTCAAAATTGTAAAATTTGTCAAAATTGTCAAAATTGTCAAAATTGACAAAATTGTCAAAATTGTCAAAATTTTCAAAATTGTCAAAATTGTGAAAATTGTCAAAATTGTCATAATTTTCAAAATTGTCAAAATTGTCAAAACTGTCAAAACTGTCAAAATTGTCTAAATTGTGCATTGTCAAAATTGTCTCAAATTTGACCCCATAATTGACAAAATTGTTAGATGACAAAAAAGAAAAAAAGACAAAAATGCTTAAAATGATAAAAATGAGATAAAAGATAAATAAGATAAATTTCAAAAATGCAAAATTGAAAAATACGGAAAATGCCAAATTAAAAATTATAAAAATGTTAATAACGGCAAACATGTCAAAAATTACCCAAATAAGGTAAACAATAATAAAAAAGACAAATACAACAAAAACGACAAAATCTCAAATACTACAAAATTTTCCAAAATTATAAAAAGTGTGTGAAAAGGACAAAAAATGTCAAAAAGTGTCAAGAATATAAGAATCTTAGGAAACAATGAATTTGAATTAAGATAAAATTCTCTTACAGATTATCCTCCTTACAATGTAATCTTACTCTGAAGCTAAAGGAATTAAATTGAAATCAAATATATCGGATCGATTATGCTTTTATCGTTCATCGCCTGGAAACACCCTCACCAGTTGTAATGGAATGGTTCTACTGTTACTTTGAGGACAAACCGAGGTTGAATATTGTTCTGCCTAGGGTTTCGTACGTTTACTAAGGATTCCTGGGTTTTTACCCTGTGTCTTGTAAAGATGACGAACCCCATCTTGTAACAAGTTTAACCCGAGCTCTTGCACGGTAATAACCAGATCACAGTAGGCAATAATATTCCCTACCGGGAAGGAAAACCGTTAAAGGTTGCTCTCTTTTTTTCATGCTGAACCCCTGCCTGATACCCCGCTAACCTCTCCAGGTATCTACATACCCACCACCAGGAAAAGTAGGATCAGGGGTGCTTCAGTAACACAATTTCACCTTCTCCCCGCGCCGCACCACTTCACGAATGTGGCACTGAAGTGATGCTGCTGCTGAAATCTTCCGATAAAACCATTCGGAATTCGGAACATCCAACGCCTCTAATCCGGACACGGTTTGCTGGCAATGGCGTTCCGTTTTTATCCATTCATGTTGTCTCTATAAATGCTCACCGGAGGACGAATCTTCACCGTATCGTGTGTTCTTTTTTTTCTGGCTCCCGGTTTCCATTTCCAGACCTACAACAGCATAGGGTAAAGTTATGAACAGATAACAAAAATGAATACCCACCCCACATCTCAATGCAGGCGTCGGCGGGCGGCGAGGACGCATTTTCCGCAAACCGGGTGGCGTTACCAAGGGTTGCCATTTTCGCAGCCCGTTACCCAGGGTGACCCCCCTGCTAGAGTTGATTCGTTTCTGATTCTGAATAACCGGTAAGCGGCAGCAGGTTGCTTTGATGTTTTCTATTCCGGAAAACGGAAAAGAAAGGCCCACGCGCTCTGCTCGCAAAACTGCTCAATTATGACGTCTTCCGGTTGTATCTAACGTGTAGCTCGCTGGCTGCTGGTGCTAAATTAGAAATAAATCATCCCTTCCGAGTGGGATCCGAGACCCAATAGACGAGCAAGCAGCAGCAGGTGTTGTTCGTTTTTGCGTTCAAAAAGGTGAAAACATATGTTCCCCCTTATGACACGGTTGACGAGATTTGATATTTGCGAAATTCTGCTATACTCAGGTGCCCCGGTCCGGATGGCTCACATGGCGATGATCCAACATGTACGTTCATACCTACTCGGTGACAAGTCCTTGGAATATTTTCTCAAATATGTATCTTGCCTCATTTTCACACGAGCAGGTAACTTTATTACATTTTACCAATTCAGAACATTCAATTTGAATCGAAAATGAGAATTTAAAATTGGAAGTCGAGTTTCTCGCAAAATAAGAATAATTTTTGATTTCCTAGTCCTGATTCTTCATCAAACTTATAAAATATATTATTTGTCGAATTCGCCGGTTGAGTCACTTGTATTCTTTCCATAACTTCAATTTCATCACAGTCACTACATAACCGAAAACACATCCATTTTTATCGATAGCCGCGAATCAACTGACTTTTTTTCCTGTCCACGCACGCTTGAACATTTTCACACAGTCTAAGTATGCACGATAATTCTACGATGCTCATTCGAACGTTGTTTTATAACCTGTTTAATACTTTTATTGAACGTGCGTATTTTTTTTTTATTCCAAGGTTAATATTCATTTATTTCCAATCCATTATCTTTATTTCATCTATCCTCTACATTCATCTCCTCCTGTACTCTGTTGTTAAAATGTAATTAATTTTTTTTTCAAGTTAAAATTTCGAATGTCGCTTAAATTTTCTATATACAGTTAAAAATCTCTATACCAAAGTATTGATTTTCTTTTAAAATTAATGCAAAGCTTCTTCGATCTCACCTCTTCCGTTATTCTATCCGGTTTGAATCAATTCAATTTTTTTACGTTCAAATAGGTATATGCCTTGAAAGCTGTAAAGTTTTACCAATCTTTAGCTATTTTTAGCTCTATTATTTATAAATCCTCTTTTTACCCGTTTTTCTGCTACCGCTTTATACTATTAACGAACAGCACTTTCTACTATTTTCTTTTTTTTTAAGTGTACAATTTTTCAATGATTCTTGTTTCAGTAATTTCTGCTTATAGCTTTTTGGTTTTCTGTGGTTCTCTAATTATTTCATTAACACCCTTTTTGTTATTGTAAATTTCGAAATAACGGTATCTGCTGCAAGACTATCATGGATTTCTACTTCATTGCAGTTATGTTCCAATCAACTTACATGGCTTGAAAGTTGTTTTTTAACCAAATCCATAAAATTTATAAAAATACAACTGTCATCTCTAAGCTTCATAAATACTACTTTTTTTAATATCTTCATTTGATTTTGAATTAAGCAACTAAGCATTTTTTTTTAAATCTAGAGTTTGTTTTGATTTAGTCGTATGAGCCACTCAACGAGTTTCGAGAAAATCCCTGTGGAAGTTCCGAAACACCTTTTTAATTCTAGATTTGAAACTATAGTTTAGAATTGTCTGAAAACTTGGTATTAGATTGCGAACATGATTAAGAAATCACCTATGTATTAGACATGCGCAATTTTGTTCTTATTAGCTAAAATGTACTTACAACCTTTTGCATTGATCGTGTGGCACAAACGTCGTTTTGTAATTTGAAAAATCCATTCTGAAAACATGATTGTATTTGTCCATGACTTCGCAATTCCGTTTGAAGTTGTATGAAGAAAGGGTCAAAAGAATCGAGAGCACGCAGATTACTTGGAAGTGCCCGTTTAGATGTTTCTTGGATCGGGTTTCCTCGGTACTGTCCATCGCAGCAATATTCCTACTAAACTTGACACTGCTGGCTCACCTGTGACTTTGTTGACCGACCTAGGGCAGCATAAACGCATCCAACTCTGACGAATGTTTAGGATGCATCTGTTGTAGAACAAAATAAAAGTTAAATTTCTCGCCAAGTGAAAAATGACACTTATTTTACTTACCCAGTCACAAATTCTACCTCAAAATTCAACTAGGATAGTTAAAAGCACTCATACAAACTTTTTTGTATTAATTAATTATCATTTTTCACAACATTTCAACACTTTCCTAAAGACTTTCAGCGAAAGTGCAAAAGGACCGATAAACCAAATCCCCGAACTTTTGTTTTGCGACCAATTGCATGCACGCCAATACAGAGCAACGCAAAACGTCGTTAAAACCAATTACACTCGAAAATGGAAAAAGTCATTATACGTCTTAAATTCAAATAATTTTGCTGAAGTAATTTATCGACTAAACTGAACCAAGTTTTTAACGAAGATAGATTACATGTTTAACCACCATTTACAGTCAAAAACTCAGTTTTGTTTATAATGGTTCATACGGCCTAATCAAAACAAACTCTAGAAATACTCCATTGGATCTTGTGTTCAAGCTCCATTAATCACAATTAAAGTTTGTTTGGTCTTTTTTTATTCAAATGGTTTGAACTTTTTTTTAACCAGTTATTTCATTTTATATTGTTTTTTAAGCGTTGGATTTTCTGTCAGTTTCTTTTTTTCTTGGATTTATAGGTGTATTCATTTGAAACTCTTCTTCATTTTTTCTTTTCAGAGAAGATTTTGCAATTGATTTCACAAGATAATTTCCATTTAAAAAATCTATTCTTATTTACTTTTTTGTGTTCTGCATAATTCAACAACAAACAAACTCATTGTAGTATTTTAAAATTGGCTTATTTTGAGCTGATACTTCTACATGCATTTTTTTCTCATTATGTTTTATATTTAACTTTTCCGATAAACGAAAATTACTCTGCATCTCAATTATTTGCAATACGGTTTGTTTTTCTTTTATTCCATTGGCGCCTTTGCATCACTTTTTCACAATTTTCTTGAACAGTTTATATTGTTAGATTTTCCGATAATTTTCATTTATTTTCTGTCAGTTTCTTATTTTGTTCTTGGATTTTTAGGAGTATTCATTTGCAACTTTTTTTCATTTTTTTCTTTTCAGAAGATTTTGTAATTGATTTCACTAGATCATTTCCATTTAAAAAAAACTGTTCTTATTTACTTTTTTTGTGTTCTGCATTATTCAACAACAAACTCACTGTAGTATTTTAAAAACTGGCTTATTTTGAGCTGTTATTTCTACATGCACTTTTTTTTTTAAACAATGATTTTCCGACCATTTTTGCGATGCCCATTTTTGTGACATATTTTTTTTAAATTTTGTTACGTCTGTTTCAACTGTTGTTTTTAAGGTACAGTTTCGGCGTCAATGCTCTTTCCTTCAAGTTTCATACATACATACATATTATCACTTTCATTACAATTTCCAGAATTCCTTACTTGTATCAGAGATCTAACTTTCATTGCAGCTCTGCCCATGCGTCAGATTTCTGCTTCTCATTAGTGTTGTTCTGCCCATGCGTCAGAACCCCATTTGCATTGAAGTTCTGTCCTTGCGTCAGTGCTTCATTTCATTTACATTGATTTCTTTATTTTTTTTTTTTTCAGAGCTCTGCCCATGCGTCAGTGCTTCATTTTCTGTATCATCCATGAAATTCACATCAACTTCTTTCAAATTTTGTTGCTTTCTAGAGCTCTGCCCATGCGTCAGTGCTATGCCCTGAGTTGAAGCTCTGCCCTTGCGTCAGAGCTCCTCCAATTCAGTAAGCCATGATTCCACTTTGTACCAGTTCCCATTTCCTTCACTTCCTATTCCTTTAAGCGACACCCCATTACCAACAACTTACCCGGCCAAGGGAGTCTCAACTGCGCCATTGTCGAATTCGCCGGTTGAGTCACTTGTATTCTTTCCATAACTTCAATTTCATCACAGTCACTACATAACCGAAAACACATCCGTTTTTATCGATCGCCGCGAATCAACTGACTTTTTTTCCTGTCCACGCACGCTTGAACATTTTCACACAGTCTAAGTATGCACGATAATTCTACGATGCTCATTCGAACGTTGTTTTATAACCTGTTTAATACTTTTATTGAACGTGCGTATTTTTTTTTTATTCCAAGGTTAATATTCATTTATTTCCAATCCATTATCTTTATTTCATCTATCCTCTACATTATTCACATTTCATTTACCGCCCAATTGCAGTACCGCATTTATAGGAGAAAGAATTCGTGTTATGAAATAAAATAAAGCTTGAATGATTGTTACCTGGAAACATTTCTCCTCAAAGGCGACCGTCATAAAACGTTGATAAAACATGCTTAGGTGACAGAAAAAAGCCGTACTGACACTTGGCAGAACGTCGATTAAAAGAAGACGATTTTTGCATATTTTTCAGAATTCCCTTGTAGAATATCTATCACAGTTATTTACGATGAATGAATGAATTGTCTTTTAACTTCAAAACTTTGCCATATTATATTGATTCACCGTTTCCTCACTAAACTTGGGCTCATAAATAGTAGCACAGTTTATTCACCTCTAGCTTAAACCCTCTGTACAACCCATTTAGGAAATACTAAAATTCAATAGTAAAAAAAATCTTGTTCAGTAAATTTCTTGTCTTATGTTTTGAAATTGTAAGTTCAGAAACCTCAATTTTTTCTGATGTAAAGTAATGTCAGCGATGTTTTCTTGTAAATTACAGTGTTGGAAATAAAAAATAAAAAAGTGTAAAACGGAGTAATTCAAACCTTCAAGCAAGGCATTTAAAACTGTGTAGTCAAGTTTAAACATCCGAGATATTCTTTCTAATTTTATTTTTCTTAAAGTCTTGGAATAACTAAGGGTTTTATTACGAAATCTTTGTTCTTGATTGGAAATTAATTTGATTTACACCTTGAATTACAGCTTCTACTGACACTTAACGACCGGAAATTGAATAAAGTTTCTCGAAAATTTTGTTTTGTGGTTTTTGAAAAACACATTGCTAATGATTTAAAATTTCCCATGTTTTTTTTTTGGATAGTGAGGTGCGATCGATTCCAGGTAGTGAGTACGGGAAAAATAACTAAACATAAATTGGTTGATTGGTCTTCAATGTGTTTAAATTTTATGATTCAATACTGAAATTGGTCACCCCATCAGTCTTTTCATTATTAATTCATCACTTTCGGTTGGAAATGAATGTAATTGAACAAAAATGTAATTTTTTTAACAAAATTTCATGATGACGATCAAAATATAGTATGAAGTCATTGGATTTTTTTATTACTTTTCAAATAACCAGCTGTGGTATATATGGTAAATATGACGAAAACGACAAAATCTCAAAAACTACTAATTTTTTCATAATTATAAAAGGTGTGTAAAAATGTTGTCAGAAAGTTTCAAGAATATAAGAACCTAAGGGCCCTCCCAACGGTTCAGGCGTAAATATTGGTTTTAAGTATACCAGTTTAAGCACAATTTGAAATTTTAGAATCGGCTAAAACACCCACTCCCCACCGGTGTAGGAGCAAATTTAAAACGGAAACACTTTCATTGCAGACACTCAATAATTGAGAAGAAAAAACCCATTTTATTAGAAAAATTGCATAAGTTTTGAGTTTCACGATTAATTGTCTTAAAATTAATTCTACGAATATTCTTTTTGACAGAACAATGATTTCGACTATTCTACCAGGATCACAAAAAGCTCAATTGAAACAATTCTTCAATAAATTCAATCAAATTGCTTTGAATCAATGGAATAAGGTTTAGTTAAAATGAAATGAAAATGCAATTTTTTTTTCAAGTTATTGCTGACATTGATAGAGGAAATGAGAAATGTTTATCCCAAAGTCAAAGGAAATTTTCCTTTGATTTGTTGACATTTTTGTTTGACAAAAACTTGTTTCACATTGTAAATTTATGTATGGATACAGAAAAATATGCTGATATTGACGAAAACTCCGAGCAATCTATACGAAACTAAAAATCTCTCAATATCTCAAATAAAACAAAAATTATAGAACAAACAATAAACATTTATTTTACCTCATCGAAATCGAGTTTTTTTTAATCTGAATCTGATTCCACTTCAATAATATTATCAAACATTTCCTGGGCCCGTATAGTGTCTTTGAGTATTTGTGCTTTTTTTATTCTGAAATATTCTCGGGATACCTCATCTAGGCCATCAAGTGGTGTAGACATTATTTGCACCGCAGCCGTCTCTTCCAAAGCTTTAGCATGCCTATTAAACACTTCAGCCTTTTTGCCCATTGTGTCAATGAGGCTCGCGAGCAACTCGTTGCGGGGATCCTTTGCCGCTCCCTTCGCAGCTTTTCTACCCAACGGTCGCTCAGACGAGGATATCGATTGACCAGACTGTGGTTGTGAAGGACCTGGAAGTGGTTCCGGACTGAACGATGTTTCCAAAAAATCGTCTGTTTGAAGAAATACGATACATGGAATTAACTTTTCTTTACTCATTTTTCAATCCAACAATTTTTAAATAACATAGAAATCGTTTGTAGTATTATTGATAAAAAAAATAATTTAAAAATCATTGAAAACAATACTGTGTACTGATGGGAATAGGGACATTGCTAAAAACTCACCTATCTTGCCTACGTTGGTAGAGAACTTCGGCTCATGCCTTAAGGCTTCCACACAACCGTAGATTTTGAAATCCTTCAGACAATTATCCTGAAGAAATCGCTTCACCGCAACAGAAATAACATCCTCATCGGAAGTGCCGCTCTTTCTGTTGCGGTATGCGAACGCCTCACAATCCAAATATTTTTGCACTTGTCTTTGGATTGTGTTGAAGCGCTGGCGAATCGCTTCAGGTGTTCTGGATCTTAGGGAGATAATGTGTCGCGTGGCATGCTCCTGTATTCGGATCCAAAATGTAGATCGGGCCTGGTCTGTTCCTACAGTAGGATCGTTTGATATAGCCTTCCACGAACGACAAATTTGCACGTCTTCGTGCTCCGAAAAATTCCGCCCTCGCATGGTAGAACTGAAAGTTTATAATTAGTACACTAGTTAAAAAAGTTAACAAATAATATTATGAAAGATTACATACAACTGCTACATATTCAGTTCGGAAATTCTTACTATACTTACGTAGGTTCTTTCCAGGAGTTGTTTCTCAATAATCCCAAATTGTGAAGCTTTAGTTCAACCTGAACTAGGTCGCACATAACACCATTTTTTTGCAGCTCCAAAGTTATGAGACGAACTGCCCGCCGACCTTTGTCCTTGAATTTGTCGAATACATTTTCGAGAACAACAATCTCCATGGGTTCCCAAATTTTTTCAGAGCTACACAGAACTGGAAGAACACAAATGTTAAAATATTTAATGCAAATTTATAAACAACTCCTACCACTTGGATCGTTCTGTTGTGCTGAAGTATGGTCCTCGCTTGTAGATTCAATTTCTTCAAACATGTAAGAATCCATTTTTCTGTTGATGTATATAATTTTTGTTTCACTAGAACTATTATCATCAGATATATTATTATTATAGTAATTTTTTTTTGGAAAGCTGCTGATATAAGTTCAGCTAGTATGGTTATTTCTTCTATAATACCTGTTCAACGGTCATAATGACAGTACCCAAGCAACCAGAATTCCCTTAAAAAGGTTCCATAGAAGCTTAATCAGCTCTCGTTTGTGTCTAAATAATGCTAATCAGCCCAAAATTTAAGTTCTTAAAGCTACTTTGAAGTTCGTTTAGGTGGCTGTAGAGAACGCTATTCAGCATCTCATTGTTTTTATTTATATTGTTTTGATTACAAAAGCTGCTTACGCCTAGAGGATTGAACCGTTGCTCTCAAGGTTGGAATGAAACTCACCAGCCTCTCGACCAATCCAGCAATAGTTCATTGCCACTTTTATAATTAGTATTTAAACTTCATGTCATTCGAGATGATTGAATTGGTTGGTGAATAGATTGTACCTTATTTCGTTTGAAGGACTTTCAGTACCCAATATAAATAATAACAAAACTTAGCATCATCAAAAATTTATTCGTATATCTTAAAATTTATAAGAAAAATTCGGAAAAAAATCTTGAATTCCATTTGTAAACATCAGTACAGATATAAACCAAACAAATACCATGACAAGAAATTGACAGACATTTTTGACATGTCGCTTAGAATTCCCATATAGGTTCTTTAAACACCTTGAAGTATCTTAATGGTGCGTTAGAAAGTGTTACGCAAACGTTAGCTACCTTCTTGAAAAAGTTCCATTAAAAGCGCTTAGAAGTTCCGTTGTCGATAATTCAACCTTTCAAAGGGCGATGGAAGTTCCTGAGTAACTTTTACGCGACAAGAGTCACCTGAAGTTCCCGTAAAACATTTTTTCAGTCAAATATGAACTTTGGAGTTCCATCTTGAAGTAAAAACGCGACTTTTGGTTGGTTGGGTAAATAACATCTGATCAACGATCATAATGGCAGTTTTTGTGCTCTCGAAACAATAAGAATAACAGAACAAGAATAACAGTACAAGAATTTTATTTATTTTTACATTTAGGTTTTACACAAACATAATCAGACAAATTACTCAGAAAAAATTCACTCCGAAAGCTGATCAAGATTATGCAAAAACACACAGACACAAGTCCAAAACATGTAAACGTTACTTTATTTATTAAACATACTGAAGTTTCGTAAACTAATTTCCAATTATACTCTCATACTCATACTGCTTAGCGATGATTATGGGAACGGCGAAATGATGTAAATATTTATAGCTGATTGCATGAAATTATTTCGGTTTGTTCACGTTTGACAACTCAAAAATTACTCATTACCTTTCTCCTGCCATTGGTAATTGATAAGATCATTTTGCAACTGTTTATATTCATCTTTCTTCATCAATCCACTTCTATTTTCGAATAGAGTTTCGAGATCGCTTCTTTCAATAACAAATCCTGCGGTTGAATTTGGCAGAGTTTGGTGGAACTCTCGTGTAAGCCTGTTGTTTTCGACTCTTATTTCATCTGGTTCGGCCTGCATATACCTAATCCGCATGTTATGAAGGATAATACAAGTGGTAATAATTTTTTCCATTGTATGCTTATCAAAAAGCCTAAATGGAAGTTGTAGAATTTGCCACGTTCCTTGTATAATGCCGAAACATCGTTCGACGTCCTTTCGAGCAGCTTCCTGCTTTTTCGAAAAGTTTTTTTGTTTTTCGGATTGAGGACTCGACAATGTTTTCATAAAAATTGGCCAATCAGGATATATCCCATCAGCAAGTAAATATCCTCTTGGGTATTCATGGTTTTCTAGCTTGAATGGTCCTCCCAAAAAATTATGCTAGAACGGAAATAATTTAAGTAAGCATTACATAACATAGATAACGGCTGATTTAATCTTACTTTAACTATTTTATCAATGAGTGTAGATCGGTTTAGCACGTTCAGGTCATTATTTGTGCCTGGGCATCCAAAAAAACAATGCCACACATAGCAGTCTTTGGATGCACATGCTTCAAGAATAACGGTTGGTTTGTGCTCTTTTCCTTGGAACTGACCTTTCCAACCAGAAGGGCAATTCTTCCATCGCCAGTGCATGCAATCCACGCTAGCTAGCATACCTGGGAATCCTCGTGCACTGTTTTGATTTCGAAGCTTAAGTATCTCACCATTATTCGGCGATCTGAGGAATTCTTCGGAAAAAATTTCTACTATCCCCTCGCAGAATTTCCTTAACGTCTCCAGGCTTGTTGACTCTCCAACTCGAATATTTTCGTCAAGAGAGTCAGCAGATGATCCGTATGCAAGCATACGCAACGCTGCAATACATTTTTGCATATTTGAAAGACCCAATTTTCCAGTTGCATCAGACCTCTGACGGAAATAAACGTATTTTTTCTCAAGTGCTGCAGAAACGTCCAAATACATTCCTTTTGGCATACGAAATCGTCGTAAGAAAGTTTTGCTGTCGTAAGTTGGATTTTCAGCAAAGTAATCAATATAAAATTTTTCATTCGCCATCGCAAAATTCCTTTCAACATTTGGTCTTCTTCCTGGGCGAGACCCTTTGTTACTCAAAGCAGGCTCAGTTAACATCTCTACTAATTCTGCCGTAACCACTTCTTCTTCTTCGTCGCGCATGCTCGTAGCAAAAAGATGAGCTTCGTTTATAATTTTTTTAAACCAATCTGCCATATTCAATAACCTGGTAATAAAATAGAAAATAAAATTACCCGAGAATCAACCCAAAGTTATTAAGGAAACATATTAAATGATGTTAAAATAACGTGACACAGATGTAGAAGTTTTACATAAATTCAACTAATTCATCCTCTTCACCTGAACTGTAAAAATTTAAGAGCACTAGATACGGAACACTATCTTCCTAAACCGTGTCAAATTCGATGCAGATGATAGCTTTAATATCGCTCAAACATTATTTGTGTTGTATGAACGTAATTTTGTAGGTCCAGATTATGTCCAATTTGATATCATTGGAATTTGTTTTTAAGTTTTGTTTCACACCCCAAAAACACGGAACGTTGAAGGATGCGCTGAGCAGTTGATTTCTCACAATTTTCGGAAAACTTACCGGAAGAATAGTCTTTCCACAAACCGAGAATTTATCAATAGTCTGAAAATTATCAAAAAAAAAACAAATGAAACACACCACAAAATCATTAAACAAACACTTACCGCAATCAAAAAGATAATTTTGGAAATCCAGCAAAATCAACCGTCAATAGCCTCCAACCAAAACAAAATCAACTTTGCTTCCACACGTACTTTAATAATTACTCACTGCCATGTTCAAAACCATGATTGAAACCTTTTGAAAACCTTCAAAAAACACCCGAAGAATGACATTTCCACCGATCAAAAGGTAAACAAGAAACTGTGTTTACAAACAATAGCAGCGAACAAAATCTTTACCTCAATTTCGGTGGGAGCAGTTTATTCAATTACCATCAAAAGTACGCTGCAAGAGTGAGCCTACGACAGAGGAGATAAACCATTCTGGACAAATTTTGGGGAGCCGTTTTTCGGGGAAAAACTTGACAACCAAATTCTAGTAAAATGCTAATAGACGTTCTTCATTATTTCTTGGAAGTAACTCCGGTTCCAAGAACTGCATCAATGGTTGCTTCGTCGCAGGGAATGAATTTGAACATTCAAACTGTGTCCACCAGTCGATTCGAGTGTTTCCACAAGCACATTTTGTTTTTCGGTCCCGACCAGCAGCGGACTATTGAGCTGAGACCACAGATTTGGTGATGCTGAGTGAGTAAATCAAATCGCCATGAAAAGGTCGCGCAAATGATTCGTTAAGGGGGGGGTAGGGTCTAACACTTTCAAAAAATCGATTTTTTTTATTTTTTTATTTTCTTATTGTAAAACATTTCAAGAATGTTGTGTCAAATTTTCAAGTCAATTGAAGCAAAACTGTAGAAGTTATAGGCCTTTATCCCCTCCTATCTAATACTGCAAGAAAGCAAGAGCAGAAACTTCAAACGCGTTTTTCTCGAAAGCACATTTTTAAAGTCCGTGGACATCGTCATTTGAAAACTACTTATCCGATTCTTTTCAAATTTGGAACATAGTTTCTACATATAAAATACCAGACCCCAACGTTTTTATTTTTTGATTTTTTTACTTTGGGGAGATTTTATAGGTGAAAAATGGCGGATTTTTAAGTGAAAAATCGTAGTTTTTACTTCAAACAGTCACAAAAATTTCATAAAAATATTTTTAAGTTAAATAAAAACGTTGGGGTCCAGAAAAACATCTATAAAAAATATTTTGCTCCGATTTTTTGAATTCAGATGATTCTGTGCTGAGATACAGTGTCCACCGCAAATCCTGTTTTCTAAAAGGCATCCTCGAAAATGCTCCGTCACCGGCTCATTTTTCAATATTTTTCTACGAAAAAATTACTAAATGTTCTTTTAACAATGCTTTGTATAATGCAAAAAATTTGAATACATTTGTTAGAACGATAGCTCTAGAAAAAAATCGTGAAAATGGTGTTTTTTTATACCCGTTAGACCCTACCCCCCCCTTAAGGCCTTCTTGATGGAACTCCCCGCTTTGTACATGTAACTTTTAAAAAAATCTCTCGATGCTGCGATTGGACACCAGCTAGCAATCACATCCTCAATTGTGAATGACTCAAATAAATGGTTTAAGAATATTGATTTAACATGATTCTTTTTATTATCGATAACATCCTGGAACTCCCTAGAATGTAATATTTATAAAACGTTCCAGTAACAGAAAAATAATAGATTTTACAACCATTATAAGTGAAATAAGATTCCTAAGAATATAAACTAAATTAAAACTGACATCACTAAAAAATAAATACTAATTTCTATTATAAATTTCGTATTTCTCAATAAATTTTATTTGCAATACGAAATATTATTCACTTATGATGCAATCAAAGTCTATTGACATTCTTGGCTGATTTCAATCATATCCGGTTCAGCATACTTGTGTTTGGAAGCTGCCTCGGCGTGTATTGACCGTACTACTGCTGAGGATTGATGAGATCCGGAACTCGTTCTTACTTACATGCGGCACCTGTTCGAGTAACTGCTTTGTCGCAGGGAGTGGAATGTTCCAATTGAACATTTTAACTCAGCCGATTTGAGATTGTCCATCAGCGTTTTCCGGCACCGAACAGTAGCGGACTGGAAGCCTTCAGCGAAGCAGAAACAAAAATGTAATCAGTTAACTTTTTGAATATCTACATATATAATATATTATCAATATTTACCTGTGCTAAACATCTCTGAGGTGGGTATCTGAATATTCCGGGTTTCGAGTCTCAGAAAACGGAAACAGCAACTTCGGATTGTAGATATTTTGTTTTTTTTTCTTCGTTTCTCTGTTGACAGTTTTGCTGTTTTGTTACACTGTCAGCTGAAATAAGTTGATTTTGAGATAATTTACTCTAATAACGTTCCGTGAGCAGTTCGTTTGGTTTTATAAAAGAAATCTATCAGAATATATTGCTTTATTTTTTTATAATTGCTTTCTTTAAATTCGATAGGCATTCCTGAATTAAACGCCATTTTTACTATGAAATAATGGAATAATGAAATATGATTCGCATTAAATATGATAATTTATTTAACAATTACCGTCATTTATGGTTGAAGAACAATATTTAAAATTCAGTAATTTTTCAAATGCTGGAATATAAGGGAAATGTAATGTCGTTATATGAAAAGAAATAATTCAATATCGAAAATATTTTTTTATGAAATCTCTTATTTTGTAAAATTACAGAGGGGTACGCTTTATTTCGCTGTTTTTCGAATAATTATTCAGTAAATTCAAAAGCGCAACAACTTTATTCATGAAAATGATGAAAACATCCATTGAGGTCAATTATTTGTAAAATAATAAATGTCATTGGTTGATAAAAATTCGTTCAGCTAGTTTTATATTTCGTAAGATTATTTTATTTAGCTCTTGTTATCGAAATACCTTTTGAAAATAGGTGAAAAATCATTATACAATATTCACTTGTTTGGGAAAACTATAAAACATTGTCGATATTTTGAAAATAATGATCAAATTGAAGATTAACTTTCCCGAAGACCGCTAGACATTTTGACTACTTAAAAAAAGTATGAAAATTATCTTTTCGTATATTTTTTTTTTCAAATTTTAGAAAGCTGGCTGGATACACTAATTCGTCGAGCCCGAAAAGCTTTTAAATTTAATTATATTAAATCGAGAATAATGTGACATCTATTATTTATACTTGATATGGTTTTTATTAACATCTATTCTCAATTTATGTTACGTATAGGCTGGTTGAAGCGAAAAAAAAATTCAAATAATATCTCAAAAAGAAACTATTATCACACCCAATGTTACTCAAACATGTGTGAAAGAAATCATTGTTGGCTAAAATTTTCTCACCGTGAACTAAATCGGTCTGTCGTATAATTTGAAATCCTGTTCCAAATTTGCATGAATTTGGAACAAAGGCGTATAACTGTTGGGAATTTTGAAATCGATAACTGTGCTAAAACAGCAATATACGCCACCGGTGCCAGCCGAAATGTTTTAGCGTGGTCGAAAACCGTGTTTTGCACCTACCGTTGGGACAGCCCTAAGCAAACAATGAATTTAAATTTCTCTTACAGATTATCCTCCTTACAATATGTAATCTTACTCTGCAATTAAATCAAAATCAAATATATCGGATCGATTATGCTTCCATCGCTCATCACCTGGAAACACCCCCACCTGTTCTAATGGAATGGTTCTACTGTTGCTTTGAGGACAAACCGAGGTTGAAGTACCAAATATTGTTCTGTCTAGGGTTTCGTACGTTTACTAAGGACGATCAAAATATAGAATGAAATCATTGGATTTTTTTTTTATTCTAGTTCATCTTTGGTTGGAATACCATACAGACTAATTTAAAACTAAGACATACTACTTATTCCTAATTTAAATCTACGTTTACACATATCGAAATTAAAAAGATGGTACACTGAGTTGAAACGTTCACAACATTTATCTATGGGATGGTTTCGGCCATATGCAGTACGGTGAAAAGGTATCCAGAGGAGCTGTCGTTGTCGTAGTGTCCTCGTTGATATGTAAAGATTGACGCGTTCCAATACGTAAGCAGAGTCAACACGATTAGTTAAAACATCAAAAATAAATGTTTGTTTTAGCTCGATACGACGCTCTTCGAGAGAAGCAATGCCCAGCCAACAATTTGGTAGGTATATCAAAAGATATACGTTCATCTATGTCGCCAATAATCATCGTATAAAACGTTAGAAAAAAGTGTTTGTGACCAAACCTATAGTTTATGTGTGTGTGTGAAATTTCCATTAATTATTTTCAATAATTGTAAAAGATAAAAAAGTGAACAACCCTAGTACAAGAAAAAGCATAACAGTGAGTTACCGGATGAATTGTTTTGACACGGTAACTCACCAACCAGCTGATCAAAGCAACAACAAAGACAACATAAATCAGTTAAAATAAATTCTCGTGGCAGCAACATCGTCTCCGTGTTGTTTGTTTTGTCGGTCGAGTAATAGTAGAATAAAGTGGTGTTTTATTTGTTGTAAATCGGTCGTCTTTTGTGTTCTAAAGCACATCCGAAACCCGGAACAGCGAAATTAGTGCTGTGTGTAGTGTGCGGACTAATTCAGTGCAGCGAAATTGTCCGACTCCCGACCTGTTAGCAGAGAAGCAGCAAGCAACGAAACCACTGCTGGTGGAGTGGATGAAATTGATCGTCCCCCGTTCTTGGTGCTACTTTTCCGTCCCGTTGGCAGAGCAACGGAAAGTAAACCCTCCGATTCGAACACAAGCGGTAAACTACCCCCTGAATCCTCAACATTGGTCCTTCGGCCGGATCGGAGGAATTCCCCAAACGGAAGGTAGCGGTGAGTACACCATTTTCTTTACTCGACGCGCTGGCTGCATCAAATTGAGCCATTTTGATTGCTTCTTTTATTGCTGCGCATTGTTCGAGCAACCAAAAAAGCGCACAAAAAAAAGTGAAGCCAAGCCAACAACACAAAGCCGACCACAGCTGTTAATTTCGATCGGCTGCTATGCTGATGCTGTACACCGGTCAGCAAAAATTGGAAAGACAAAATTGATTAATTTTTGGCAATTAAGTTTTGGACTTAGAATTTTCTGGCGAATTCAGTCCTTTTGCACCTGAGGCTTATATTGGCTATATTGGATAAAATAAAATTATATGCGATTGGGTGTGAGTGGGTGGCAGTCTTCGCGAAAGAATTGTGTGTCGCGTCGGGAAGGATTTTTTCGTCGATTTGAACACACAATTCTCGGTTCCGTCTCGAATCAAAGATTGATACACCGCGACGGGAAGGATAAAATCGTACGATTTGTATCATTCTTCGTCGTGTAGAAGTGTAGATCCGCGACGGGAAGGATTTAATCGTACGATTGGTTTACACTTCCGCCGTCGTGTTAAAAACCAGTACATCGGTTCGGGAAGGATTTCGTTTGTGTTTTTTGTGCTGTGTTTTCGTTATCGTACAGTGGTGGTAGCAAGTGTCAGTGAATTTCAACATGCCGAAAACCAAGTCAGACGAAAGAGTGGAGGATGCCATCGTTCGTCGGAAGGCCATTCTGACAAATCTATCGGATGTTGAAAGATTTACGAGGGAATTCAACGTGGATCGAGATGTTGGGCGCCTTCAAGTTCGACAAGATCTAGTTGATCGGATCTACGACCAGTTCCAGAAAACGCAAACCGTCATCGAGAAGTGGGATGGACCGGATCGGCTTGAAATGCGTTTGGCTGAGAGATCGACCATCGAGGAAAGGTTTTGTGAGGTGAAGGCATTCCTGTTGAACAACATCCCGGAAAGGTTGAGCAGTTCTACATCAATCGAGCCGACTGTTCCAGCCAGCACAGCTATGTTTCACCTACGCCTGCCCAAAATAGATTTGCCGAGGTTCGATGGTGATTTTTCGCGATGGTTGTCGTTCCGAGACACGTTCAAGTCCATGGTGCACTCGAACCCAGATGTTCCAGCGGTTGCAAAGCTGCAGTACCTGCTTCAGAGTTTGGAAGGCGAAGCCAAGAAACCTTTCGAGTCCGTGAACGTTGAGGCTGACAACTATCTTATAACTTGGGACGCGTTGATGAAGCGGTATGATAACCAGCGGTACCTGAAACGACAGCTCTTCAGGGCAATGTACGACATCCAGCCTTTAAGGAAAGAGTCTTCAAAGGATCTTCATACGTTGACGGATGACTTTGATCGCCATGTGAAGGCCATGGCTAAACTGGGTGAGCCGGTAGGTTACTGGGATACTCCGCTAGTGAATCTACTGTGCTACAAGCTGGATCCAACGACACTTCGAGCCTGGGAGGAGAAAACAAGTGATTTGAGAGACATCACGTATCAAGAGCTGATCGACTTTCTGTACTCTCGAGCAATGATGCTGAAGACGATCGTCTCAGAAGAACAGCGCAACCTGCAAACGATTCCAGCGAGGATGACGGGATCCCAACCGAAGAAGGCGTTCCGATTAGTGGCCAACCCTGTTGCGTCTGATCCAAAACCCGATTTACCCGTGTGCGTAGTATGTTCCGAACGACACCACCTGTTTCGCTGTAGGAAATTTGCCAGTTTCTCTCCCAACAACCGTCGTCAAGTTGTCACATCCCATCGTTTGTGTTGGAATTGTTTCAATTCTGGCCATTTATCACGATCCTGTTCCTCTAGACACACTTGCCGTTTCTGCAATGGAAAGCATCATTCTCTCCTCCACGATGCAATCAAGACCACCACCTTCAATTCACTACCGAAACCAACATCGCCTTTATCGAATCCGCCACTCCCTGCTCCGCAGTGGAGTACCGCTCCTCCAGATGCAGATCCGCAACCATCAACTTCGAGCCAACAAGTTTGTATGACTGTTCAGGCAACGAACAGTACAGTTTTGCTAGAAACGGTGATGCTTTTGGTGGTTGACAGTACAGGGAAGGAAATTCCGGCGCGCGCGCTGCTTGATTCCGCTAGCATGTGCAGCTTCATGACGAAGAAGTTGGCCAACACTCTCGATCTCCGCCGTTCTACCGTTGACATTGCCGTTTCAGGGATTGGTGAATCATCCAAGCAGATCAAGCGCCAGTTAACAGCGAAGATTCGCTCAACCGTAACAAAGTACGCCACGAAGCTAGATTTCCTTATCCTCAAAAGGCCAACAGTTTGCCTACCGACAGTGAGAATTGATGTTGCTGCTTGGAAAATTCCCGACGTTGACCTGGCTGATCCACATTTTTTCATTCCTGCGGACATTGACCTCATCGTTGGCGGAGAAGTGTACCATGAACTTCACGGCGGCAGCAAGATTTCCCTCGGCAATGAGATGCCGACTTTAGTGGAGACTGTTTTTGGATGGGCTGTATCCGGATCGGCTCCGATAAATTCCTCCGTAACACCCCGGTTATGCCATCTTACGACCATCGATCGAGACCTAGAACAATCCATCGAAAGGTTCTGGGAACTCGAATCTCTGTTGCCGTCCCAAGCTCTGTCAGCTGAAGAAATAAAGTGTGAAGAAGTGTTCAGTGCTACCACCACTCGCGATTCGTCCGGTCGTTTCGTAGTTAGATTGCCACTCACTAGTGACCCCCTGGTACGTGTTGGTGAATCAAGATCCATCGCCGAGCGCCGCTTCGAAAGTCTAGAGAGGAGACTTAAGCGAGATCCTGCCACTCGAGAAGCCTACGTTTGTTTCATGGCCGACTACGAACGTTTGGGCCACATGATCAAGTTGACTGATCCAGTAGACGACTCTGTCCCCCACTGCTATCTACCACATCATCCAGTCTTCAAGGAGTCAAGCACAAGCACCAAGGTCCGTGTTGTTTTTGACGCTTCGTGCAAGACATCAACCGGCTACTCCATCAACGATATGCAGTTGGTGGGACCTACTATCCAGGACGATCTACTGTCGATCATTATGCGCTTCCGAACCCACCCAATCGCACTCGTAGCCGACATTGAAAAGATGTACCGCCAAATACAACTGCACCTAGACGACTGTACGTACCAACGAATTCTCTGGCGCCAAAGTCCCGAAGAGCCTCTCGCAACGTTTGAGCTGCAGACTGTTACGTACGGTTTCGCTTCTGCACCATTTTTGGCCACTCGTACGTTACAACGCCTCGCTGAGGATGAAGTCAGTCGTTTTCCTGTTGCCGCCCCAGTTTTCAAGAACGACTTCTATGTTGACGACTGTTTGACTGGTGCCGAAGATGTCGAATCCGCCGTTCAACTCCGCCGAGAAGCATCCGCTCTAGCTGCTTCTGCCGGTTTACCACTCAAGAAATGGGCATCCAATGTTCCTGAAGCGCTTCGAGGTATTCCTCCCGAAGATTTAGCCGTATCCGCAATCCACAGCCTGCAGGACGATCAGGCTGTCTCTACGCTCGGACTTGTTTGGGAAACAAGGTCTGACGTTCTACGATTTCGAGTCCAATTGCCCCTGCCAGCTCCAGTACTCACAAAGCGCAAGATTATGTCGTACATCGCCCAGATCTTCGATCCACTTGGTTTGGTTGGACCGATTATTACCGTCGCCAAATTGTTCATGCAGCGTTTGTGGGGACTTCGAACAGAAAACGGAGAATCTTTCGAGTGGGATCGCCCACTACCAGCGTCGTACCAGGCCGATTGGAAGGAGTTCCATAGCACGCTGGATACCATCGCCACGATCCAAGTTCCTCGATACGTATCTTCCGCCAATGCCACATCCTTTCAGTTGCATTTCTTTTCGGACGCGTCGGAGAAGGCCTACGGCAGCTGCTGCTACATTCGGTCGGAATGTGATGGAGTCGTCCGTGTCGTATTGCTGACATCGAAGTCGAAGGTCGCCCCGCTGAAGAGCCACCATAGCATTGCCCGTTTGGAACTTTGTGGAGCCGTTCTGTCTGTCAGCCTATCGGAGAAGGTCAACCGTGCTCTCAAGTTGCCTGCCGAAATGTTCTTCTGGACTGATTCCTCGACGGTTCTTCAGTGGCTACAATCACCGCCCAATCGCTGGAAGACATTTGTGGCCAACCGAGTGTCTAAGATCCAGAATTCGACCGATGTAGATTTGTGGATGCATGTTCGCGGAGAATCGAATCCAGCCGATGTTCTGTCCCGTGGAATAAGTCCGCCTGAGCTCGTCAATCATCCGCTTTGGTGGACTGGATCTCCATGGCTCCAGTTACCGCCTTCGCAGTGGCCACGAACCGAGTTGTCAGCCTGCCAAACCAGTTCGACGAGTGAAATGAGAGTTCCAGTTGCCGCGCTTCCAGCTGTCGTGAAGGATGACGAGTTTGTAGATCGTATCTTCGGAATGTACTCCAGTTACCAAAAACTCAGGCGCTCCATCGCTCACTGCATGCGATACTTCCGCTTGTTGAAAGCAGCTGCACGGAAGACGAAAATTGACCCATTCCAAGCGCTTACCACCGCCGATCTGCAAGAAGCAGATTTGACACTGTGTCGTCTTGCCCAGAAACAGTGTTTTCCTGAAGAGTTAGCCACTCTAGCATCGTCCGGTCGTCTTCCGTCTTCATCGCAGTTGAAGTACATCCGTACAAAACTAGAATCAGATGGAATCATTCGGATTAGAGGAGTTCTGGCCAACGCAACCGTTCCGGAAGCTACGAAACATCAAGTTGTTCTGCTCGCGAAACACCCACTTTCAAAACTGTTGGCGAAGTATTATCATGGGAATTTACTTCACGCCGGCCCACAACTAATGCTCGCCACGATCCGTCAAAAGTACTGGATCATTGGTGGACGCAATCTAGTGCGCCGCACATTCCATGAGTGCCACAAATGTTTCCGATGCAGACCAAAGATGATCCAGCAAAGTATCGCAGATTTGCCTACGTCCCGTGTTGCGCCCCGAAGACCATTTGCCGTTTCTGGTGTGGACTATTGCGGACCAGTTTACATCAAGTCTCTCGTCCGTAACCGAGGCCCAACGAAGGCATACGTTTGCATCTTCGTTTGCTTTACCACACGTGCCGTTCACATCGAGTTGGTGTCTGATCTCTCCACGCCGGCCTTCATCGCTGCTCTTCGCCGATTTTCTGCCCGCCGAAACTTTCCCCACGAGATCCACAGCGACAATGGCACTGCGTTCCGAGGTGCAAACAACGAGTTGCACAGAATTTACCAGATGCTGAAAACCGAACACGGAGGACGCAAGAACATCCTGGATTGGTGTGCAGAATCTGGAGTTGCGTGGCATTTCATACCACCTCGATCGCCCCATTTCGGAGGTCTATGGGAAGCAGCAGTGAAATCAGCGAAGCACCATCTATTGAGAGAAATAGGCCACTCCAACATTTCCTACGAAGACATGACGACGTTACTAGCCGAGGTGGAGATGTGTCTGAACTCCAGACCCTTGATTCCGATGCCAACCGAATCCGACGAGTTAGAAGCCCTGACACCTGGACATTTCCTTGTCGGTGAAAGCCTGCGATCTCCACCCGAAGAAGACGTCGCAACTGTTCCGGACAATCAACTGTCGCATTGGAAGCTCACGCAGAAACGGTTCCAACGAATCTGGCGTAGATGGTACCCAGAATATCTGCAGCAGCTTCAAGCCCGAGCCACCAAGCACCGTAGACCATCAACTGTAATCCAGCCCAACCAAATGGTGATCATCCAAGACGATCTGCTTCCGCCAGCCCAATGGCCACTAGGGATCATCACAGCCGTTCATCCTGGGAAAGACGGCGTCGTACGAGTGGTCACCTTACGCACTGCGAAGCGAGATGTCGTTTCTAGGTGTGTCAACAAACTTGCTCTGTTACCCGTACCAGAACAACCCGAACCCAATCCAGCTGATGAGCAGCCCGTTGGAGAACCGGTCACCGCAGTTCCTGAAAACAACCAATGAGTAGAGCTGCACTCTAAGACAGCTCCTGTACGAAATTTCATGGATCAGGTGATTGCGGTTCCAATATTTTTAAACGTTGTTTGTTGGTCTACTTGGTTCCCTTTTGCTTCCCAGAACCACTTGTCGTCGTCTCCGCCTGTATATTGCGGACCTCCCAGAACCAGTAGTCGCCGGTTGCAGCCTGAATGAGTAGAGCTACACTCTAAGTTAGCTCCTGTATATCAATTTTGAGAATCAGGTGATTGCATTTCCAATATCCCCATGTTTTGTTTGTTGGGCTACTGGGTTCCTTCTTGCTCCGCAGAAATCAACGCTCCGAGTGAGGTCGCCTTTCATCATTTCCGGCTTCGTGTGGTGGACATCCCCTCCCATCGAATACTCCTAGCACCGGCTGATTGAAAGCAGTAGCCGGTGGTCGCAGCTTATATGAGTAGAGCTACACTCTAAGTTAGCTCCTGTATGACAACCATAAGCACCAGGTGATTGCGGTTCCAATCCTTTATTTGTATGTTTGTTGGTCTACTGGGATCCTCTTTGTTCCACAGAAAACAAAGCTCCAGATGGTGTTCGTACCGCCCAGTTCCAATCGCTCCTCCTGCTTCCCCTGGTGCCATGATGCGTCCTGTTGGTCCACGTAGTCGAAGACGAAGGAAACCGATGAAGGCTCCCCAATGATACCGAAGCAAGTGTTGAAATGTCCGTGCCATTTCAAGGTGGCCGGAATGTTTGTGACCAAACCTATAGTTTATGTGTGTGTGTGAAATTTCCATTAATTATTTTCAATAATTGTAAAAGATAAAAAAGTGAACAACCCTAGTACAAGAAAAAGCATAACAGTGAGTTACCGGATGAATTGTTTTGACACGGTAACTCACCAACCAGCTGATCAAAGCAACAACAAAGACAACAAAAAAACTGAATTGGAATTTGCACGGTGGAGTTGTGTTTTGTTTACGGCTTTTTTAATATTTTGACGAAAAGAATCAAAATTTTAATCTGTTTCGCGTTAATTTATAAATTGTATGGTGTGATTTTTACGTGATCGGTTCATTGAAGTGTGATAACAATTATTGCTCACGAATTGGAAGTGAATTCCTGCTAAGAAAGCGAAAATGAGTGTGGCGGATGCTGCTCCTGATGGAGCAGCATCACAATCTACAAGTGTACCTAACCTTCAAAACGGGTCAGGAAACATGGATAAGGATGTGGATCAAATGGAAACCACGGATACAGAATCCAGAACCAGAAAAGAACCGACGCGGGTATTCGTAAACTACCAGTATAAATCCGGAGATAGTCGTCCTTTTAGAGTGATGGTAGAAAATACGGATATTGAAAAAAGAAGAACCATTAACCGTTTGAAAGTAGGAGCCATGCTGCACCAGAATGGATTTGACAAATCCATAGAAGACATCTGTAAAACTGGGAGACAGAAAGTCACAGTTTATGTCGGGAATTGGAAGGATGCCAACAGACTAGCTAGTAGTCAAAATTTGCAGCTACAGGGATACAAAGCGTACGTTCCGAAGCAGTTTGTGACTGTCACTGGGGTGATTTCAGGGATCCCACCCGATATGGATGAACAAGACATCAAAATGAATATCAGAAGCCGAGTGGAAATTGATTCTATTTTTAGATTACACCGTTTCATCGAGAAGAAAAAGGAACCGACGTACAAAATAGGAGTGGTGTTTAGGAGTAATGTTCTACCTACTGATATAAACATTTTTTCTGTTATTTTCAGAGTACAGCCCTACATCAGAAAACCGGTAATATGCTACAAGTGTCTGAGATACAACCATGTATCAAAAAACTGCAAATCAAAGACTGGAAAATGCGCAAGCTGTGCAGAAGAACATCCTGTTGACACAACCTGTAAAACAGTGAAATGTTTCTACTGTGAAAGCAACGACCATAGAACGACAGACAAAACTTGTCCTCGTTGGAAAAAGGAAAGTAATATCCAAGCGACGATGGCCAAAAATGGAATGACTTACCAAGAAGCGAAGCATACTTACATATTTCCAACTGAAAACCAATTCGACGTGTTGAGGAGTACCGAAGAATACCCAACTCCAGCAGAATCTTACTCGTATGTTGCAGGAAGAGCACCAAGATACTATCAGAATGAAAATTTACAACGAAATAACATAAATACCAACAATCGTTTTACAAAAGGGAAGGAAAGAAGAGAAGAAGAAGGAAAGTTAATGCCAGGAGTAGCTAAAGAGTTAGTAAAGAAGAGAAAAATGGAGGAAGATAGAGAAGAAATCAGAGGGACAGGTTTGAACAACCCCTACAGGACGGAAGAGGCAGAAAAAATAAGAAAACAGATAGAGGAAACTATAAAGAAACAAACACAAACAGAATGGAGGAAAGCAATGAAGGAAGTAAGTACCAGATTGGTTGAAATTTTGAAGCCGCACGGAGCACCTGGAGAAGAGCTTACAAATCAAATTATGGGAGAATTGATGAAGGCAGGTGAGTGGACCGGAAACAGTTCATGATGCAAAGTAACTTTAATATAATACAAACAAACATACAAAGTCTGAAGACAAATAAAAACGAGCTTGCCCATGAACTGTTTACGGAGAAATATGACGCAGCACTATTATCAGAAATCTGGGTTAAACCAGATCAAATAATGACTCACAGGTGGAATATACAAGGTTATCACCGTATATTATCACCAAGGTCTGATGGTTTTGGAGGTACTGGTATATATCTACGTTCTGACCTTACTTTTGAAAGACTGATCTTAAGTTCATCGATGCAATTCGAAACGTTAGGTATAAAAATACATACCCTTGATCTTGTCCTTGTAGTAATTTACATCAACCCTAGAATTACATTACAAGAGTTAGAAAACGCTTTCACACTTTTACTTAGCCAATTATCGACACACTCCAAGGTCTTTATAGGAGGGGATTTCAACAGCCATAATGAACTGTGGGGTTGTTTAGAGACCAATAATAAGGGGAATCTTATATATGATTCGATCATTAGTACCAACTTTCTCATACTCAACAATGGTCAATACACATTCATCCCAGCTATAGCAAATCAAAGACCCAGTGCTATTGACTTATCAATGTGCACCACAAACATGTTTAATGATGCTAAATGGGAAGTATTACAAAAGAGTTTTGGTGGAAGCGGTCACCTTATGATAAAAGCACAACTTCAATTATCATTCAAAACAAAGAAAAAGTGTTATTTTGATCGAACAAAAATCACCGAAGAAATATCGCAAATTAAACACTGGGAATTTGAAGAAATTAAAGACCTTGCAGTAATTACGAATCAGATAAGCAATAAACATAAGAAAATGAATACATTTACACCAAAATATTACTGGAGTCCTGACCTTTCCCTATTATATGAATCTAAACAAAATGCTCTAAGAAATTATAATAGATGTAGCAGCACCACAAATCTCATAGAATGGAAAAAAGCTGTAGCACAATTCAAAAAATCAAAAATAAAACATATTAAAGATAAAATGATGGAACTATCAAGTACCATAGATCCACGCAATGTAAAGGAAAACTGGAAACTAATTAAGAGATTAAAACTGAGTCCTGTTGAGAACCCCAAAAATAATCCCATATTAAATAACAAAGACACAGCTGAAAAATTCCTTACAAAAAATTTTGGAGTGCAAGAAATAAAGCAACGTCTCTCGCCTGACCTAAATACTCGACAAAGAATAATAACCTTTGAGTCCTGGAAGGCAATTATCAATAAGAAATCTATTAGATCAGCACCAGGAATAGATTCCATAAATTATGGTATGCTAAAAAGTATGGATTTAAATACTGTTTCAAAAATAATAGATTTATTGAACGAAATGTGGCTTAGTGGAAGCTTACAAGATCATTTAAAAGAAATTAAGATTATACCAGTACTGAAACCAAACAAACCTCCGGAACAGATTGAATCGAGTAGACCTATTGCTCTTCTTTCAACTATCACCAAAACTATAAATGCAGCGGTTCTTGAAGATGTTAACCTTACCTGTTCAAATAACAATATTCTACCTGATTTTTCATTTGGATTCCGTAAAGGCATGTCAACGGAACATTGTGTGACATTTGCAACAAACTATATAATGTCATCCAGAAGAGAAGGATTTGTAACAATTGGAGTATTTTTTGATTTCTCAAATGCATTTAATAGTGTAAATGTAGATAAACTGAGAATCATAATGCTTAATTATGGATTCCGAAAAGATACCATAACGTGGATCTTCAATTTTCTTATAAATAGAAAAATGATCATCTGCACAGATCAAGGAAAAGTAGAACACATGACAAGCTGCGGAGTTCCACAAGGTGATGTTCTTTCGCCTATCCTTTTCAATATCTACACCTCTTCTCTTCACAATACAAACCTCGACAGGGACACCATAACTCTTCAGTTTGCGGATGATTTCCTGAAAATTGTAAAAGCAAAAACTTTAGAAAAGGCTGTTAATAAAATGCAACTGGAAATAAATGATTTCACATCAAAAGCTGAGGAGCTTGGATTGATAATAAATTGTTCAAAAACAAAGGCTATGCTCTTCAAAGACTCAAACAAAACTCTCCCTCTTTCTCTAGGAGGTGAAATACTAGAAACGGTTAAAAACTACAAATATTTAGGTATCACTCTGGACCAAACACTAAGATACGGCTTACATGTTAAAAATTTAAAAAACACATTTATGGAGAGGATGAACATGTTGAAAATTATTGGAGGAATAAAATATGGAGGTACACCAAAAGTCATGGTAATGTACCACAAAGCACTCTTCGGAAACTATCTGAACTACGGTGCCATTCTTTACGGAAATGCTGCAAAAAAATATATTGACATGTTGGAGACTACCAACCGACAAGGACTTCGGGTAGCAACGGGTTGCACAAAAACAACTCCCATTAACACATTGGCAGCGCTGAGTGGGGAAGGACCTCTAACGTTGAAACGCGAATTTATTACAAAAAAGAGAATTGCTTTTCACATTTACAGGAACGATTTGATTGCTCAACAATTACAGTCTTTGAACCTGAATCAACTGAAACAAGAAAGGCAGTACTCATTCATTGAAAGAGTATACATAAAAAACGTCAACACATTCCAAAAACTTTATGTTCAGACTAAATCTTGTAGCATATTCAATTTTACGGTTAATGAGCAAATAATAGGGTCAACTCAAAAAAAGAAATTAACATCTCCTATAGTTCTAAAAAAACTCACTCAAGAAATGATTCAAACAAATTATTGCATGTACGAACAATGGTATACGGATGCTTCCAAATCTGGCTCAAATTGCGGACTTGGTATTTACGATGCCTCCACAGACGAAAGCATAAGCCTAGCTTTAGCGCACGAAGTGAGCATTACTTCTGCAGAGCTACTGGCAATACGAGTTGCATTAGAACACGTACAAGTGAACGATTCGCGAAGAATTGTTATTTTCACAGACTCCCAAGCGGCATGCAAAATTTTAAAAAGGGATCGAAAGAACAAAACGTTCGATAAAGTAACTCACGACATTTGTTCTCTAGCAACACAAAATCGTGCAACTATACAATGGTTACCTTCTCATGTTGGAATCAGAGGTAATGAAAATGCTGACCAACTAGCGAAACTTGGACTCGAAAGTTCAGCAATCCTAGAAAACAAACTTCGATTAGATGATGCGATTCGATACTATAAAAAGACACTTATAGACGATACAAATAAGTGGTATAAGGATTTGGCAACAATCAATCAAAAAGGATTGAAATTTTATAAATTCCAAGAGAATTTTAATTGCAAACCGTGGTACTGGAGTTCTGAAATGAATAACAGACAAATTCGAACAGCAAATCGACTTCTAAGCGGACATGATTACTCACCATACTACCTGGGACTCATGCACATTCGAGAATCAAAAACTTGCGAATTATGTACAGAAAATTTTACGACCGAACATGCACTGTTTCACTGTATACAATACAATCATATTCGTAACCACTACGACTGGGAAAGATGTAATAATCTATTCGATCTGATAAAAAACTTCGATGAATCAAGGATCAAGGAAGTCATAAGCTTCCTAGAAAAAGCAAGATTTTCAATTTAATGAAAAAATCGCTCGTATTAGACACACTGTGTCTTCGAATAATCAAATAGATTCGACCTGATTCGACCTATACTCGTGCAGTGGTTATATAGAGTATAACACTCTAGGCCAAAATCATCAAATCCATACATACATACATACATACAACAAAGACAACATAAATCAGTTAAAATAAATTCTCGTAGTGGCAACATCAGCTCCGTGCTCGCGTGTTGTTTGTTTTGTCGGTCGAGTAATAGTAGAATAAAGTGGTGTTTTATTTGTTGTAAATCGGTCGTCTTTTGTGTTCTAAAGCACATCCGAAACCCGGAACAGCGAAATTAGTGCTGTGTGTAGTGTGCGGACTAATTCAGTGCAGCGAAATTGTCCGACTCCCGACCTGTTAGCAGAGAAGCAGCAAGCAACGAAACCACTGCTGGTGGAGTGGATGAAATTGATCGTCCCCCGTTCTTGGTGCTACTTTTCCGTCCCGTTGGCAGAGCAACGGAAAGTAAACCCTCCGATTCGAACACAAGCGGTAAACTACCCCCTGAATCCTCAACAAAAAGCATATACCTACCAAAATATGAGGCGATATACGTAAATGTTTTGATTACTTTCTAATTTACGACGTTGATTGCATAATTTAAGATCGTATTACGATGTTTGATATACTTTGGTACTTTATGTTGCATTGATGATTTGTTGTACGTTACTTTGAAAGAATCGATTTATACAAATTTACGATTCAGGGCGGTTTGACATTAAGAATCACCATTTATACGATGTGTGTAGAACTCTTGTACGATTTGAATCAATCCGACGATCGATTGGCGATTTAAGTCACCCTTTATGCGAGGTGTGTAGCAGTCTTATACGATGCTCATAGATTTTAACATCGATTGACAACTTAAGTCACACTCTATAAGAGGTTTGATGTAATCTTGTACGACATGAAGTCGTTCGACATTCGCTCGACTGTTTAAACGACATTTTATGCGAGGTGTGATGAATTCTTATGCGATTTCTACCAAAAAACGATTTGGCGAACCACTTTATGTAGCATGTTACACTGCCGGCCAAAAGTTTGGGATCACCCACTAAAAAACATGCAAATTTTGATCGTTCATATCTCAGCCGTCTTAAGACATATTGAAAATCTTCTGATCTCATTTGAAAGAGCAATAGCTATCTCGGAGGTATTTTGCCCAAATATAATGTTTTAGTTTTGAATTTTAAACTTAACCTAAAGTTATAACATTTTCCAAAAATCGCACTCAATATTCAAAGCCGATCATCTCGGGATAGGGTGGACCAAATCTCAAAATTTGAGTGGCATTAGAATTCCTGTTCCTTACTTCTCAAAACACAATCAAAAAAATTTGAGAAAAAATTCAAGAATGTATTTTTAATTTATAAAATAGACACTTGAGTTATCGTCCAAAAGTTTGGGATCACCTCTTAAAAAACAACATTTCCTAAGCCTCCAAATGAACCCTTTAGATCTGCAATACGATGTTAGATGAGAAAGATATGAATAAAATAAATTTGCAAGTATTTATAAGAATGATCCCAAACTCACCATACAAAGAGGTGATCCCAAACTTTTGGACGATGACTCAAGTGTCTATTTTATAAATTAAAAATACATTCTTGAATTTTTTCTCAAATTTTTTTGATTGTGTTTTGAGAAGTAAGGAACAGGAATTCTAATGCCACTCAAATTTTGAGATTTGGTCCACCCTATCCCGAGATGACCAGCTTTGAATATTGAGTGCGATTTTTTGAAAATGTTATAACTTTAGGTTAAGTTTTGAGTTCAAAACTAAAACATTATATTTGGGCAAAATACCTCCGAGATAGCTGTTGCTCATTATCTTTCAAATGAGATCAGAAGATTTTCAATATGTCCTAAGACGGCTGAGATATGAACGATCAAAATTTGCATGTTTTTTAGTGGGTGATCCCAAATTTTTGGCCGGCAGTGTATGTGTTTTATTGAGATTGAAATACGACGTACCAAGAAATGAAAACAACTGATGATTTTTATTGAGCTCTATTCTGAAAAAAACATACACTACACTATTATCACAATAAGAAAAAATCATAATCACAATATCACACATTTTTCACTTAAATAATTATTGATGTTTCGCGTACATACAACAATGAACTTCATTCTGGCTTGACCGATATTGATCTTCTTGATACCGGGAACCTACTCCATACCCCAGCAAACATTTAAGAAGGTATATCGCAAGAACAACAGAATTATTCAAACAAGTATACCAGATGAAAAGATTGTATTAAACTTACCAAAATAGCATATAGCTACAAAAGTGGAGGCGATATATCTACAATGGCAAGATTCCAACGATTCGATTTCCCTACAAAAAGCAAATTAAACGATTTCAGGTAATTTGAAAAAAATGAAAAAAAAAATTCCGCGACCGAGATTTGAAATCCAGCCCTCCGAGTTCGCTCTCCGGTATCTTACCACGATGCCAAGTCATCATCTGACATGAACCACGCTATAGCTCTATATATCAAATTTTCTTTTAACGAACCGGTCAAAGGAAGGGAGAGACCGGATAGAATGTCAAGCACCGCCCATTTATCGTAAATCAGTTTACACAATGTCGAATTAGCATATTCTCAACTTTTTGGAGACATATTTACGAATTGACTAAACTGCTATACGATTCAACTTTTTGTTGGCAAAGCTTATCGTAAATGATTGATAGAAAATCACTAAATACCATCTTGTTTACGATGGTTATTGAAAATGTCTTAATATTCGATTTGGATTATCATTTCTATTACGATTTCATGTTAGCTGGGACGGTTCATACTTTCCTTGCGCTGATCCAGACATCTTGGCCTAGTTCAGAGAGTCGTACACCGGAACAGTTTTGTACATGGCGACGAGAATTCGAGTCACTTGAGAAACAGAGTGCCAGAGTGAATTCCTCCCGAATTCAGATAAACGGTGATGCATATATTGATCGATATCAGTGGTTGGTCTAATATTATTTGTTTTCGTCAGCCTAGGGACAGGGAAGAAGGGAATTAAATTGTCAATTTTATCCAATGACTAAAACTACAAAACATTAACCGTTGGATCATAGGCGGGACATTTGTCGATTGAAAAAGACCACCAGCAAAAGTTTTGTACATGGCGGTCAATTTTTCGCTGGTTTCCTTCTTAGGGACCGAGGCCATACCCGATTATAGCTTGAATGTTTCAAACAAATTCAAGTCATTTTGGTCAGCTATTTCCTAACGTTAAATATTTTCTAAAAATAAAAATATCAAAATTCAAATCAAATTTAGATGGGATCTCAAAAATATCTTACCCAACGAATCTTTAGACTTCTTTATGCGACAGATTGATACCACTGATCATATGGTCAGTGTTGATACTATCAATCTGTTGTTCATATTCTGTTCGCTTTTTAGTCCTCTTATGTTGCAAAACCAACACACGTTCTGCAAACTGACGGATATTTGCAACCCTGAAACGAGTACAGAATCCGACGTATATGTCCTCTTTGATTTTTTTCTTTTTTCATTGATTTCATGGACTTCCCGTTTTTGCATGATGCGCTCGATTTTGCTAACGTTCGGTCGGACTTGGTTCAACTCGTTCAGAAATTTTTCCAGTTTTTATCATAATCTTGGTGGCTTTCTTCGAGGCATCTAGATCGCTTTGACTGTACTTGAGTAGATTATCCGGACCAAGAATTTACACCCTTATTCTCGTTTACGACGTATCTGTCGTTCGTTCGAACGGATACTTTCGATCGAATTCGAAAAAGCTATTCTTGTTTTCGTTCGAATGCGATACGTTCAATGTTGGTGTTACCAGATCGATTTAGAAATTTCGAAGTCAAGACTTGTGTCAAAATCACAACTCTCACCATGACAACTTGAGGTAAACAACTGTTTATTTTTGTAAATTTGTGAAATTTTGACTAGTCGTGACGGTGCACCATCATAACTGGAACAGAAAATTCTTGGGTAAGTCGAAGTACCGATCCGGTCGGGTCGGTCCCCGCATTCCGGTCAGGCGAATTAATCGCCTCCAGTGAAATCGCAGCTATGCTGAACGAGTCGGAGCTAGTGTCCCGGTATACCTTTACAAGAAAGTTTTTTAACAAACGGATTAGAACCGGCAAAAAAATCTTCAACAGCAGCAGCCGCAACCAATCGATTTTTGGGATGTTTCAAATTTCAATTTTTAAACGAGCCGAAGCGGGTACCAGTCGTTTGTGAGAGTGTAGTCGCAGCTGCTTTTAAAAACCTGCCCCGCAAAAGGATAAAAATCATAACTAAAGGCTGCGGGTCCGATATGAAAAGGAAAAAATGAAATAAAACTGATTAATTTGAGTTTGGAAAAAATGTTGTTTTCAAACTTTTATATTTTTTTAAATTGTTCATGAGAAATTTTACAATTTTTTTGCACCTTTCGAATCCACGACCAATCTCAAAAATGTTTTCCATTTTTTATCGTTGGTAGAAATAAGATCGGTCGAATGAATTTCATCAGCGATATTTTCGCAAAATAGAATCGAATGATTTTTTTTAGTTTCATTTCCTCTCAATTTTACGATTGCCTCTACTTTTCGTACATTTTTGCATTAAACGCCAGCCGTTCGCAGCACAAGACTTACGTTTGTTTGGCAGTATTAAAAATACGTTCGATCGAAAACGGGAATGCTACATTTTGTTCGTTCGAACTATGTTCGAAAAATCGAACTGTTCGCATTCGTTCGAACGAAAACAAGAATACGAAATAGCAAAACTTTCGAACGAATGTCATTCGATCGAAAACTAGAATAAGGGTGTTAGTCTTTCAACCGTTGTCAACTTTCATTGGCGTCTGATATTTTCATAACTTTTTTAAGCTCGTCCATGATGAGCGCCTTTTAGCCTTGAGCTATGCCATATGCTTCTCATTCCATCGTTTAGCTTTTCGCGCTAGATCGTGACATTCTCCAGTTGATACCTGACTTCTGATAAAAAGTCCCATCAAACGCCGACACATCGTAACGACTGCGATCGATCTCATAAGCCACTTTAATGAAGTCGTCGGAGTTTAGCAAACTAGAGCATTGTTAGTGGCAAACAGGGCAGATGGCTCAACTTCCTGAAGATTGAATTCCAGCACATCATACATCAGCTTTACGTTTCGTGGTTCTTCATTATTGCCAAAATAATTTAAAAAAAATTCCAACGGGATTCTTAAATTTTGTTTAACATTTTATTGCTTACCGAAAGATCCTTCAGAGTTTTTAAATTTTGTTTCTGAACATAACCAGCACCAAATAAAAATTCCACAATTCGACGTACATTTTCCTTCAGAATTTGAATGCATCGATCGACGAGCCTTAATTATTTCTGTATCAACTATGATGACCTCCTGCCATTAGCAGGGAAAACATACATCAAATTTCGGAGATGACTTAGCTATTGACGCGAACCGGGTTTCTCCTCCAAACGCTCGGCACAATTGGCAGGATTCCGGTAGTACCTGTAAGAGCATATTTTATAATAATATTAGGTTAAATCATTAACTCTGAACAGGGCCGTAGGAAGAATCGGCTCATGGGGGGGTTTTGATGACAATTTTTTTCCTTTAATATTTGTGCTTGAACAATGCATACACAAGTGAAAAAATGTACATGTACTAAGTACAAATTGTTCAAGTTAAAGTTACTTTGCATTAAAAGTTTTGAAAATTAGTCCTAGGAGATTTTTTTTTAAAGAAGCTTTTAAAAATATAGGTAGCTGTGATATAGTTCCGTTGGTAAATCAGTTGCCTTCTGAGCTGATGTCCGTGAGTTTGAGCCCAAGAGTAAACATTGAACACAGTTGTCCCAGAACTCCCAGATAAGTGATAAAAGTCACGAGTAGCACAATGATATAGAAACGATTATCATAATCGAAACAGAAAAAAAAGGATTTTGAACGCTTCATTTAGAAAAAAAAAAAACTTTTTTATTTACTTACATTAGGGAGCTAATTCTTTTGAATCAAAAGCATAACCATTTTAAGCAGGGCTGAAAATGTATCAAATATTCAGCAATAAAAGTAAAAAGTAAGGTTTACTGTTCAAATAAGGTTATTTTCTACTTTTGTAAACTCGATTTTAATTTAAGATTTTAGTTAGAACCTGTGATTTTAAAGAATGAAGAATCTGCAATAAATGTAAATAATGTTAAATAAATTTCCAGCTGAATTTTTACCTGAGGATAAGTAACAAGTTTAACAATTATCATTAATTTTTTTAATATTTCATTATTATAATCCTGTGATCCCGTAAAAATTTAAATCTAGATATTAAAAAAAAACAGATTCTTTGAAATGAATCCAGATCTAATTTTTTATGTGTGATTTTCATCAGGTTTGTGTTTCCAAACTGACTTTGATTGAATTTTTTTTAAACCAAGAATTAAAGTTACGAAACTGCGATCTCTTCCAATTTGAATACTTAATGAAATTTAAACATTGATATTTTAATATTGATTATAAAACTTAAATTTGAGCTAAATCTGGATACAAACCTGGAATACTATTTCCTAGTCTGAATTCAGCATTTTGAATCAAAAATCAAAACCTTAATCTAAATTCCAGATAACAAATCCTATGAATTTGAAACCAAAAAGCGAAATTTGTATCAGAATCCTTAACCAGAAATCTTTTATTTGATTCTGAATTTATGGTTTTCAATATGATTTTTTTCAATAAATTAATTCGAAATAAAACGTGTAAATTTGAATAACATATTCAATGATGAAATTGCTTCACATTTTTCAATTCTGAACTTTCTTATGTTTCAACTTAGCATAAAAATTAAGGATAAATATTGACCCAAACCCAAACCCCATATTCCGAAATTTAAAAATTCATCATATTTTAGATTGAAATGCATCACCAAGGTTCAAAGCAGGATTCTATACCAAACTGAAAATAAAGAACAATAAACTGGATACTTACTAGATTTTTTTCAGCAAGGATCCGGGCTGGGCAAATCCAGGCAATTTTATTTCAAAATTTTGCGAAATTGGGGCATATTGTTTCATAATTTTCTCAAAAAGCCGGCCAATATGCAGGCGAATTTCGGAATTATTTCATTTAAATACAAAAAAAACTCGTGGAAAACTGTTTTCATTTAATTGAACCACATCAGCCGATTCAGAATCATATTTAAGGTTTCCAATAAATCGTTTATGTATATTTTGACAAAATTCGTTTAAAAAAAATATTTGGATGCAAGATAAATAACTCTTATGACTCAATTGAAATTTTCGTTTGATTTTGCAAAAAGAGTGAGCAATTTTGGTCAAAATCCGGATAATCTGATAAGCTTAGTCTAACTTCATTGAGATTCAATATTTGGGACTGAATTACTATCAACAATTGAGAAATTTTTTGAAAAATAGATGTAAATTGTGGACCTGGAATGAGATTTTGAGTCGATATTATTATACTATAGTTACTATAGCTGTTCATCAAAATCTGATTAGAAATATCAAATTTGTCTTGGAATTTTTGGACCTTCATGGGGGGGGTTTAACCCCCAAAACCCCCCCCGTTCCTACGGCCATGACTCTGAATACCACTCACCTGATTTGGTTTACTTCAGGGGAATTAAAAAACTCTCGAAACCGATGTCTTCCGGCCGATGTGATGAATCATGAATGATTTGAAAAAATCGTCATCGACTGTATGCTGTATATCGCACACGCTTCTACCGATAGGACCTACCGGGCAGCCGCAGAAATTAAAAGGATTCGAAAATTTTCGATTTAAACCGCCACAAACACCACCCGAAAACGAACAAACAAATTCCAATAATTTTATACGATGATGATTGCACGGTCGAACGCAACTACTCATTATGTTACATTTAATTGACCCTTTAAGTGATGATTATTTGCAGTACACAAAATTGATAATGGACAGCGCTTATGTGTGATTTTTTACGATTCTGTCTGAAGTTCATTACGATTGCATCACGAAGGTAATTCGTGTGCAGATAAAATGCGACTTAAGAAATCTTACGCGATTGTTATAAGATTGCATTTGACATTGGTCGTGCTAAATACGACTTCATCCAACATATCGTAACTTAGTCGTATTTTATTTGGTATTAACATCTTCTACGATGAATATACGATATGGACGAATGTTTAGTGTACACAAATACGATTCAGATTTGAGTTGCGTATATGTACGAGTTTGGCGATGATTTCTTTTACGATTTCATGTTGAATCAAAGCAATCGAAAGATTCCTTTTAATTCAACCACGGTAAATGAAAAGTTCATATACCAGTACACTGCTTGATCGATATCAATCGAAAACGTTCACTGAAGAAGATAGTAAGTTGCTATCGAAATACTGGTATATGAACTTTTCATTTACCGTGGTTGAATTAAAAGGAATCTTTCGATTGCTTTGATTCAGTTGAATCATTCAACCAAGTAGGCTCATACCACAACAGAGATTTCATGTTGGCTGGGTGCTTATCAGAGCACACCTTTGCTCGTACGGCGGAAGTCGAAGTGGTTCGTTCCAAGGAAGTCGCCGGAGAGCGTACCTAACGAAGCTTCGCTGGACACGTTCAAGTCGGTAGCAGTGTGTACTCTGAGTAGGAACCCATACCTGAGCGGCGTATTCCATAATGCTACGAACCGAAGAGCAGTACACTGCTTTCAGTGCATAGACGTCGTCGAAGTCTTTCGTGCTACGACGCAAGAATTCTAATGCAGCAAAACCCTTCGCAGACGTGAGTGCGATGTGTTCAGCGAATGTTAGTTTGTTGTCAATTTTCACTCCCAGGTCGAGAATGGATTTGACATTCTCCATGTTGAACCCGAGAGTTGATATTCGAAGTTGACTGTGTTACGTGCACGAGTGAAATTGACTATCTTGTATTTTTTGGCGTTTACCGTCATTCCATTTAAGCGGCACCAGTCTTCTAATCTGCCGATGTCGTTTTGTAAGGCAAGACAGTCAACGGAACTGCTTATTCTTCTGAACAGCTTCAAGTCTTCAGCATAAAGCAGAGTGTCGGATTGAAAGGTATTACATAGGTCATTCACGAAAACTATGAACACAAGGGGTCCAAGGTGACTTCCCTGCGGTACTCCAGATGGGATGTCGAAAGTTCGTGATCGTGAATTCCTAATTTTTGTGAAAGCCTGTCGGCGCAACAGATAAGAGGCAATCCAATCAAGTGACCAAGCTGAAAAACCTATGCGATCCATCTTTGCAAGAAGAATTCTGTGCGGGACACGGTCAAACGCTTTTGCAAAGTCATTATAGACTGAATCCACTTCACAACCTTTCTCCAGACTATTACTCAGGAAACTAACGTAACACATCAGATTCGTCACCGTAGACCGTTTCTTTACGAATCCATGCTGAAACTCTGGGATAAGAGGTTTTACGGCAGCATACAATCGCTCGTGCATTAAAAATTCGAAAATTTTTGAAATTGAATGCAATTGCGAAGTGATCAAATTTACCCCAGTTTATGGGACCTACATGGAAGCATTTTTTTATCCGAATATAGATCTCCATCTTTGATACTCCGTTTTTTTGCTGTTTTTGTTAAAAATGGAAATGATCGATCTATCAAAGATTGATTCTCAAGCTCCCATTTTTTAGATGGATCGATCCTACTATCGTCCATTTGAATCGATCTGGGAGATCGATCTTTACCTGAAGATCGAACAATCCTATTCAAAATGCTGTAAATGATTGGAAAATGCATGAAACCCATACAATATGGGTATTGGTTGAAAGGGCTCAACGAGTAATAGTCAATTTTTTTCCTCCGACGTCATCTTGAAATCAAAGATGGCGGATTCTGTTCAACTTCTAAATGCTGTAAATGAATGATAATACAAGATGGAATAGGACCAAATAATTTAAATCAAACTGAGCTATATCACAAGCCCTATCGATCATTTTTTTTTTTGCAATACCAAATTGCTACAACGAGTGATGAATGATATGTGAATATCATTTTCAGTTGCCCTTCATTTCAACTGACTTCCGCGACACTTGGTTCATAACAAGTAGGCTGGAATAACTTCATTCGTCCACGCGATGGCTTGGGATAAATTGTTTGGCAATCCATTTCATTCTATAATGTTACAAAATGGAATCATTCTGCTCAAAAATGATTCGGAATGGTTTACGTTTCGATCGGTTCGAGCATCTAGCTATAGTGAATCGATTTTCAACCCCTTATTATTTTTTTAATTATAGATCTCTTCGATGCTATCTTGACAAGGAGCTCAACATTTTTTTTTAAAGTCTAATGTGAGTGAATTACTGAAAATCGAACTGTCACGAGGAAGGAAGATTCAAAAATCGATAAAAGACAATATAAATATGTTCGAGTTTTATTGACGATTTTCTCAATATCGTTTGAATATATTGTAATCCCCACTTTACACTCACCAACAAATGAGGTTGGCAACGAACCAAAGTATGCAATAAATCTCTTCACAGGGAACCGATGACAGGCATTAGCCAATTATTACCAATTCGCTTAGATCAAAGCAATAGGCCAACCACGTGCAGACCCACCTGATGGTGGTACTCGACACGTGGCACACTCAATCGACCGGTCCAACGAAGGGGATACACAACACAACTACAAAAGGCCTTCTACGATCAAAGTCTTCTAAAGGAAAGGGATGCACTTTCAGATACGTTTCGTTTGAAAAACACCAAAGCCAACTTTGTTTTTTTTTTAATTTTTATCCAGTTGTATTTTTCACCATCATCAGTTTTTTTTTCTTTTGCTTTCGCCATATTTCAGTTAGAGACCTTAAAAATATTATAATATATATTCACATTAAACTAAATTAGATATAATATATAAATTACATTGTATCAAAAACATTCAAAATGTTGGTTGTGGGTGAGAGTGAGTGGGTGTGTGAGTTTGTTTTGTTTGTGAGTGTGATCTATCGTTTTTTTTTTTGCTTTTTTCTACTGATTTGTTGTTTTCTCTTCTTTCACTGTCCAACTAGCTTAGCATTTGCTGTTTTTTTTATACACGGTCGTTCGCTTTAAAAACTACAAGAACGCTACTAACTCTCATTTAGTATAATTTTCTACGCACTCCACTTCCCTCGAGCTGGGTTTATGTTTGTTTCTCTCATTTTTATTCTCTCACTTTAAAATCTTCTTTAGTATATATATTTTTTATACTTCTTTTTTATCCGTTTCTGTTAAAATAGATCTCTCTTTCTGTTTTCACCGCTAACTTATCGGTTAGCTGAAATTTTTTGTTGGTTTTATTTTCATTGTTTATATTTTTACTTTTCTTTTGTCTAATTCCTGAACAGCTTACACTATAACTTCAAGCTCTCTTGTTCTCAGTTTTTCTCACACGCGGTCACAATCACTCCCAAGTTTCTCTCCTTTTATTTACAAATGTGTGGTGTGTGTGTCTGTTTCTAGCGATTTGATTGGAGCTTATCGCGTTACTTTTAGTTTTTTTTCTATTCTGATACGACTTAGCTAGTTTTTGTTTTGTTTTGTTTCTCTCGATTTTTTATTCGCAGCTCAAACATACATTAAAGTAAGTAATAACAATTTGCTTACCCTACACCATGGGTTTGATCGGTGTAGTTTTCCTTTTTTTTCTAATGATAATAATAATAATAATTATGATGATAATAATAATAATAATAATTATAAACAAATCTAAAGCGGGCCATAGACTACACAAATTGGCCTGTACAAATTCGATGTTTCCACGACGATTGTTTGATCTATGCTCGCCCATACACTATACAAACATATTTCACGCGAACACAAATGATTGCTGGCGAAAACAGCAACAGCAACAAAAAAAACCATCTCCACCCCGGCTGGGAGAATGTTTTGTACAAAATATTTCGATCCCGACCGATTTTACTCCAACCGTTTGGGCGCTCATTCAAGCAGTGCCATACACTATGCAAATCGTGCTCACAGCGACAAAATTTCATCGAATTTCATCGCATTTGTACAAATGTTGTGTAGTCTATGGCCCGCTTAACATAAATGAGAATTTTGTGGAGCACTGGTCGTTATCGCATTCTGGGACGTGTGTTTTTTCTTTACTGTCTGAATGGCTTTCGATTGCTATTCTAGACTTAACTGGCTACTTGAAACTATACATTACATACATGCCGTAGTGATGAAGCTAAGCGGAAAAATTGAAACGGCGATCGTGCGAGTTGATTAGAAAGAAGAACGGGCGCGCAAATGAGTCTAGTTGGGAAATAATAAATGAAAAAAAAACCACTGGTCAAAGTGTTTCAAAGAAAGTGCGCAAAAAAGGGCGGCAAAATCAAATACGGCACCAAGAAAAACGGAACACGGGATTGCATTTAAAAAAAAAATGTTAAACAGAACTGGACAAAGCAGGCTGCGCCGCAAGTGCTTAAAGAAGTCACGTACAATTACCATTCACAAAGTAGGCGCAATTACAGGCTGCTGGTTGTTGTAACACTAAGAAGGTTTCTCGTTTCTGAGTTTTTCTTCGCCAGAAGAAGTGTGGCCAACTGTGATCGACCACTTCCGGTTTCGCTTTGTTTTGATTTCTCTCGCCGCTCGAGCAATGCCTTCTGAGGTTTTTGGTTCCATTCGAGTTAATGCAAAAAATAAACGAAAAAAAACTTGTTGCAATACAGCTTTCAAACGAAGTATCTTCCTTCCTAAAACGAGCGAATGAATTGTTGTTTACCGATTCATTCAAGGTTTTATGTACAAGTTAACAACTTTCTGCTGCACGCGGAAAACACCGATTTTCATTTAGTTAGTTGGGGAGCTCGAAGAGAGAGTTTTGTTTACGTTTTTTACTGTTTTTCCTCATTTCCTCTCAGCTAACTCTTAACCATGTTCCGAAAAATCGGTAATTCCGCGTAGTTTTTTTCTGAGTTTTGTTCTTCTTTTCTTTTCATTAGAAAAAGGCACACATCTGGGGATATTAATTACAGAATCTTTTTCCTCCTATCGAGTTCCATCTGTTGTTGTAATTTTGTTTTGTTTTTGTTGATGTTGTTGTTAGTATTCTTCAGTGTAAGTTTACCTCTTCGATTCTGTTTGTTTGCGTTTTGTTTTTTTTTGCACTTTTCCTTCCATGAAATTGTGTTAATCGGTTAATCCACACTACCACCCACAAATGGTTTGTGTTCGGTTGTAACTTTCTACTACTTACATGTTTTTGTTACAATTTTTGTTTGTTTTTGTTTTGGTTTTTTTTCGTTATGTTAAAAATATTGCTTTTTCTGCTAACACTTCTTTCCATGTTTCTACAAGTTTTCTACATTTACAAAATGAGCTAGCATTGTTGTTTTTTCTTCATTTTTGTAATCAGTTTTTTCTTCTTCCTTTGTTTTCTATCAAAAAGTGCTAAAATATGATATAGTTTGTTGTACTTGCTTTCGGGTTCTTTTTAAAGTTTTGTTTTGTTCAGTTTTGAGTTTTTGTTGTTGTTATTTCTGTTGCAAATTTGTAAGTTTAATTCGATTCGTTACAACCTTTTGAGCTTTGTGAGACGTTGTTAGTTGACGACGATTGATTTTGGTTGTTTGTTATCTATCGCTGATGTTGATCAGTTTTGAATTTGTACTGTTTGTTTCGAGCTGGTTCGATTTTTTTTTCTTTTTATAAATGTTTTGAGACTATTTGAGTGTTCAAATTTACAATGATTTTCTACGGTTGATTGATAAAAAAAAGCCGACTCAAGTCGCAATTTCTATGATTTTTCCATGCCTTTTGTGAAGTAAAAAACAAATAAGAATAATTTTGTCGTTGGACAAGACTGCTCTAGCAGAAGAAAGAACAAAACCAAATTATAGACATTCTTTTTCACTAAGTTGAGTTTGAAATTTCAATCAAAAATCGTGGAATTCTGATTGACAATCCGATTCAATTGTTTTGAATTTAAATCCCAAGTTCACATTTTGAACTTTGGATAAAAATTCTAATTCTAAATTCTGATTCAGAATTTTGTTTGCGGAGTTTCGTTCTGAATTTAGAGGCTCAAGTCCGATTCTTCATTCTAATTCAGAGTCCTGATCCTTATCTGTTTAACAAAACTAAATCGAGAAAAGTTTCATTAAATTTGAGTCATATTTTTCCGACAACAGACCAGAAGATTGCAAGTTCGTGTCCTGTCACGGTTTTCAAAGGAAGTTCCAATCGAACGTTTGAGTTTTCCGATGAATCGTGTTGGGTGTTCCGATTGAGTTTTGATTACGATGGGGGTTCCGATCAAAGGCTCAAGTTTTTCGGTCGAAATGAGAGTTCCGATTGAAGTTTCTAATCGAGATGAGAATTCCGATTGAAGACTGATTGCGATGGAAACTCCTATCGAAGGTTTGAGTTTACCAGATGAGATGGGAGTTCCGACTGAAGTTTAATTGCGATGGGAGCTTCAATTCAACGCTCTTATATTCCAGTCGAGATCGGAGTTCCGTCTTAAGTTGGATTGTGAAGGAAGTTAAACTCGAAGGTTTGAGCTTTTCAGTCGAGATGGGAGTTCCGACTAAAGTTTGATTGCGATGGAAGTTCCAATCAATGGCTCAAGTTTTCCGGCCGAGATGGGTCTTCCGATTGAAGTTTGATTGCGATGGAAGTTTCAATCAAAGCTCGAGTTTTGCGATGGAAGTTCCAATCGATAGTTTTAGTTTTCTAGTCGAGATGGGAAGACATTTGCTTGCGATAGAAGTTCCAATCAATAGCTAAAGTTTTCCAGCCGAGATGGGTCTTCCGACTGAAGTTTGATTGCGATGGAAGTTCCAATCAAAGCTCGAGTTTTCTATTCGAGATGGGAGTTCTAACTGAAGTTTTAATGCGATGGAAGTTCCAATCGAAGGTTTGATTCTATGGAAGTTCCAACCTAATGCTCCAGTTTTCCAATCAAAATGGGAAACCTGACTAAAGTTTGATTGCGATGGGAGTTCTGTTCAAAAGCTTGAGTATTCCAGTCGAGATAGGAGTTCCGACTTAATGTTGGTTACGTAAGGAGTTCCAATCAAAGGATCGAGTTTTCCAGTCGAGATAGCAGCTTCGACTAAAGTTTGAATGCGAAAGAAGTTCCAATGGAAGTTTTGAGTTTTCCAGTCGAGGTGGGAGTTCCGACGATGGGAGTTCCAATCGAACATTTGATTTTTCCCGTCTAGATGGGAGTTTCGATTAAAATTTGAGTTCTAATTGAGGGTTAAATTTTCTAGTTGAGATATCCGGAAATCTGATTGCGATGGGAGTTCCAATCAAAGGTTCAATTTTCAGTCTAAACAGGAGTTCTCTTCATTCGGAAAAAAGTTTCAATCCGGAGCTTGAGTTTTCCAGTTGTGATGAGAATTTGCACCATTCAAAGCTGTCAATTCACTTACCATCGTGGAGAAATTGTTTTGATCAGAGTCCTCAAAAAGCTTGACGTTTTACACATCCAGTTTTCACATCTGTTTTACCTGAAGTATGTACCACATTTTTACGGATTCTGGACCGATTTTTCGACTTTTAACAGTCTGGATCAGAAAAATATTGTGCATTTAAACAATTTTTGTTTAGAAACGTCGCTGGTGAACTGACAGCTGAACACAGACTTTCGATAATCTAGTACTTCATTTTCCTTTGTCGGAAGTCAGGACTTCCAAAGTAAAATTTAGTGCTGGCGCGATAATAACCAACTCTTCAAGCTGTTTATCTGGGTAATTTAGTATCTATTTCCTGCAGAGATAAAATGCTAACATTTTCCGTTTATGAAAAAGCAGTTATTCACATTTTGATTTTTTAAGTTAAGATTTCAATTGCCTTTTTCGAATCGGATTCAAAGTTCGTATTTTGAGTTAAAATTTTCAAACCACAACTTAAAAGATGAAAATTTCCTTAAATCAATATGTCAAAAAAAGAGACTTTAAATTATTTTTACTCCCCGGAAGCTGCTCCGTTCTTCCTGATTGCCGTTATAAGTTTCATTTTTCCTCGGTGACTTTTAAATATGAAAAAAATCCCTACTTTATATGCCTTTCCAACGTTATTGCACTAATTGGTTTCAACGTTTTCGATCATTTGACTGTGTAGTTATCGTTCTATGCGCTACTTAAAATTATACACTCATCCTTCATCTTCATATCACGTTCACATCGTTCAAATGGTACTTAAAATCTAATAAATAAAAAACGCTTATCTACAGGTTAAAATAGCACACTCTGGGCGGCGTGATTGTGCAACCATCCGGTGGTGGTGGCTGCAACGTCTTCCTATAATCCGGAGGCACTGGCCAGCCCGCCGTGATGATGGTGGTGCATCCCGCCGCTTTGCAGATACATGTAGTAGTTGTAGGAGCTGTTGGTGCCGGCCGCCGTCTGGTGATGATGATGGCCACCGCCTCCGCCCCCGCCGGAACTTCCGTTGTCGCCGCCCCCCTGCATCGTCTGGTGGCTGACGGCAGCGGCCGCGTTGACCATATTGCTTGCTGCGACTGCGGCGGCCATGTTCGGAACTACGGAGCCGAGGGCCGGAGGGGGAGGTGTCGTGTGGCACTGGGACGAAGGGAGGTTACCGTTTCGGAGGGCTGCCACAGCTGCCTGATGGTGGACGTTGGCCAGGATGTCCGTCACCGAGTGGGACGATGGCCAACAGTGATGATGGTGGGGAGAACGCATCGGAGTAACGCCCGTTGGAGGCGAGGGACTTCCGCCGGAAGACATTTCCGATTTCAGGGAGTTGGTGGTGTACGGATAAGACGGATAGATGGAGTTGTACAGGTGCGGGGTGTGAGGCGTGTGGCTGCCGGTGTGCGGGTGATGCGAAATATTTCCGAGCTTGTTGCGCAGAATGCGGGAAATCGAACTCACACTAGGGACGTTGTTCTTATCACAAACTCCGTCGGACAGTAACCGATCCCGTATTTCCCAGGCGAAGATGCCGGGGTCCTTCTGCTTCAACTCCCGGATGTAGGTCACAACCTTGGGGGTGGTGACCCGAGGTTTGGAACCGCCGATGGCTCCGGGTAGTATCGAACCGGTTTCGTGGTAGCGTGCTAGTATTTTGGATACGCAACCGTGGCTAACCCGGAGCTGCCGGCTGATGTCGCAGGGTCGGATACCTAGTCGAGCTAGCTCAACGATCCGCATCCGGGTGCTGTTCGGAAGAGGTCGTCCATTCACGAAGACACCGCCCAGCTGGTTCACTTCGCCGTACTGTTGAGCTTGATTTTCTGCAAAATACAAGAAAGAGAAATAGTTGAGGTTAATTTTGAAGTTAACCATTTTCCTTGAAATTCGTTTGTTGTTTTCCTACTAGGATAACACGTGTTTTCCCAGTTCAAAAGTTCAGAAAAATAGTTTTACTTCAGTTTCAACAGCAATCGAAGCACACTCTGATATCGACAACTTGAAAGTTTTCATGACAATCGGAATCGAATCGAGTGTTGTGTCAGTAAATCAATGCATACTTTTTCAAGCAAAATGCAAGCATATTTTTGTTTACAAGTTCAATTTCCCAAAATGCGAAAACTTGATGAGTTGCAAAAACCACAATCCAACAGCCCACAGGCCCACAGTTCGAGATCGCATCGTTGCCGGTACAACCTGCCATTTGTAGAACAATTTACAATCATTGATTGCCTCATTAAAGCCGCAATTCACACAATCGAATCGATGGATGCATCGTTGATTGCGGTTTGGCTCCTGTTCTCGATTTATTAATCGGAAAGGATTTCCCATTCACACGCGAGCAAGGAAACACAATACACAGTCGTTAGCCGGATGGGTGTAGCTTTGAGGTTAGCTTTCATCAGCCAGCAGCCGCAGAAGTGACAAACGACGACGCGCCTACACACACCCGGCCGGATTGTGGAACACACAATGGGAATTTGAATCGAGAACGATTTGATTAAAAAGTACCTTCCCTTTTTGGTGTTTTATTTTTTTCAAATCCAACCCACCCTACGGGTGGGCATTGTTCATTTCTTTCTATTTTAAATTTAACCACCCAATTAACTGGTTCCTCTTTCAATAGAAAAATTAGAAAAAATAGGCACACGCCACGTCGCCGCACAATGCCATACATAATTATGGGGAATTTGAATTCCAAACCATCAATTTCCGCCCGAGTCCGACTTTTGCCGTCCAATTCTCTAAAAGAGCACAGATTCCAACAATGCCAAACTTCTATTGTTTTTCACTCCCTCGTACCTGAATCAAAACACCTAGAAGGGCAGAGAACTAGGGGTTTAGGGGGTGTGTTAAGATAAGTCGGGGGAAACAATCTTAAAATATTTCCCCCGCAAAAAGGGAGCATTTCCTCCGGTGAGTTGAGTTCCGAAATTGGAAATTGTCCTCGCTCTGGCATCGCACGCAATTGTAGCCTTCTCGAGTTGGGGTGCCGAGGTTTTTTCTTCCTAGCTTCTTTCTTTCTGGGGTTCGAATCACCCCTTTTTCAGAATTTTATTTCCCTGCTACGGAAAACACTTCAAAGCGAAACCTTTCGAACCGCAAATTATTTAATAAATTGCACGCATGGCCGGGCCCGAGTGATGAATCCGAATTCCTGCGCGCCGGTTTCCGGTGGTGGATGTTGCGGCAAGGCAAAAAGAATGGGATGGGAGTTTTTCCCTTTACTTTCAGCTGTTGCGACAGACAGCCCCGGACTGGAATTGGATTGAGAGAAAGGAGCTCTGGTGGTTCGGTTCTGATGTGGTTAATCTCGTTGAGGTTGTCGGAGCCCGAGTTTTTTTGGGATGAGAAAAAATATCGTTAATGAACATTTTCCGAAGGTTCAGAATTCAAATTGATAGGTAAGTATTAATACCAACCCAATTTTGAATTCCGAACAATTAACGTGGAAACTTATTTTTTACCCAATAGTAGGCATTGAACACGTTTTTCCCGCAACACTCACGTGTTCAATATTTTGGCACATTGCCAAAAAGGATTGTATCCCATTTACACGAAAACCATTGCCCAGAATGAATTTTTCCCAGAATGACAAATACCCGAAATCAAACACCAGAACGGACCATTTCCCAGAAAAAAATTCCCCAGAATGCACCATTTACCAGAATTTGTTTTCCCAGAATGGACCATTTCCCAGAATTTTTTTCCCCAGAATGGAACATTTCCCAGAATGGCACAAATCCCAGATTTTTTCCTCTAGTATTTTTCTTTGTTTTTTTTTCTCTAATGAATTCTTGTAAATTTCATATGATTCGAAATTCATTTTTTCAAAATTATTTTTTAAATGAAACTAAAACTTTAAAATTTTCCAACTAAATTTATTTTATAATCAATATTGTGCTGCTTTGTTTATGGTTTGGGTACTTTAATTGATTCAATGCTTACCATGGTCCTTTATAAAAACCGATTTGGTATCCGACTCCTCACGCTGCGCGTTCGAACTTGAAAGACGTTTAGTCCTTCACGCTGTCGCGTGGCGGACGGGACTAAGGGATCACCCTTAGCTTTCACGCAGACCTAGAAAGCCCCGGCAGACCTAGACCAATGTCCTAGGGCCGCCGCTTCCGACGGCGGGTCGGCGGCCACCTCGGATTTGGGAGTTTCGGCGGCTTTGTGCCGCCTCGGCCCCTTCATCCTCGTTGGTTGCGGCTCTGCCGCAAAAGAATAAAGTTATGAAACCCCATTTTTTTTTGTAACAATTCCTTTTTTTAATAATTTCTAGTAAGGATAAATGATTTCAACTTTCTGGGAAATGGCGAAAAAATTTCTGGTAAATGGTTCATACTGGTGAAAAAATGTCTGGAGAATGGTACATTCTGGCGAAAATTTTTCTGGGGAATGGTTCGTCTGGGGAAAAAAATTCTGGGGAATGGCTCTTTCTGGCGATTGGAATTCTGGGGATTTTTCATTCTGGGCAATGGTTTTCGGGTAAATGGAGTACAACCGCCAAAAAGTGTTTATCAGATCGAACTTTACTGTTGAACTCCGAAAGCAGATCTTTCCCAATTTGATGTGCCTTTGCCAGGTATTTTTCGACTGAGTATTTAAATTTTCTTATTTTTTTAACAAATAAAGGCAATATCGGGTAGCTTCAAAACTGTTTGTTCAAGTCTTTTTAAGTTATTATAGATGTTCAACGTGATATTAAAGTCATTAAGTTCCGATTCAAGCTATTTGAAGCAACAACTAAAGGTTATGTTTCTTACTAATTGATAAAAACTGAATCGGAGTCTGTTTCGCAAGGCTTTACCTTAGTCTAAGCAGTGACCGAATTCTAAATGAATATCGAGCCTTTTTATCTCTATTTTGTAAATTGGAAGTTTATTAGGTTTCACTCCAGCTGTTTATTTAGTTATATTTTTGTCAAGCATCGCACCGCCAATGTAGTTACGTCACTAGAACCGGTATGAAATTTTTTATCTTTTGCATATAAATTTTTTGCCTAAACCTTACGATAACATTTTTTGAAATTTTTCTACTGTAACAGAAACAGCTTTGGCGGTTGATTGATTGAAAAGTACGGGTTTTACACAACTTTTTTACATTTTTTGTGGCCATGATCTTAAAAAAAAAATGGATAAAAATTTCCGTATGTGCAACATATAGCTTCTAACTTCAGCTTTCTCATGCACTAAGTGAAATTTTTTTCGAGCACTGATGAACAGATTTATAGCAATTTTCCTGAAGCATGTTTTTTCATAAAAAATTTCTTGGACTTAACGTAACTTCAAAATAATTGATTGTAGCTAAAAATTGTCTGAGAAACATATTTGAGTCACATTATAGGCTTTTCAAAACTATAAATTTTAAAGAAATCGGTTGAGAAACAAGAAAGTTTCAGCGAAAACAGTGAAAACCGTCATTTGACCGCTCGCGGTATGAATAGGTACACCACATGCGTTATTCGAAAATCACAACACTTAGAAAATTTTTAAAAACGCAAAAATACTTGCATTTTGAAAATAAAAATAGTCCTGTCGTTAAATTTGCGAAAAAAAAATTATATAAGGTGTAATCATCATTCAAAGTTCAAAAACCGTCATTTGACCGCCTCCGGTACGTTTAGTGTTAAAGGTGTCGGCTATTGAAAAGTCCCTAGTTCTTTTCAACATAATTAAGATGTTCGAAATTGTAAACAATGTTTCAAGCTATTAGTTTTTTTTTATAATTATCTGGCAATTTGCGCCGGGGGTTTCTAGGTTTTTTACAAAATCGATATTTGTTTCGTAGAAAAATGAGTCGAAGTTCTGAGTTCTTCTGGTACATCTTCGTACCTGAAAATTATCAAATTTTCAAAGATGATGGAAAGTTTTAAAGAAACATGAGCTATCAAAAAGAACATAGGTCTTAAAGTTAATGATTTTTTTTAAAAAGATACAACGCTTCACCGACGGGATTTGAACCCGCAATTTCCGCTTCAGTACAACGCACAATGGTCCAAAATGCGAAAAACGTGATCGTTGCTTATAACTTTTTTAGGTCACATTTAAGCATATTGGTGTCTTCGGAGAAGTTTGTCAGTAAAATCAGTTCTATAATAAAAAAACTATTATTTTTCTGATTAATCCCCCTACAAGTGAGATAAAATTTCTAACTTCTCTGTTATAGGTTTTAGCTCTTTGATGTCTTCAACAAACTTGTTTAAAATAATATTTTCTACAACTTTGTCTCAGATGCCAAGTTTCTAAAATAATTATTATCCGAGATATCGGCCAAATAAGAAACTTAACCTCTAAAAATCAGTTTTTTAATAATAACTTTTTTCAGTAAATTTTAAGTTTAATAAAATGTTCCACAAAGTTGTTTGTCTTACTAAAATACACCACTTTGTTGAACATTTTAAGTTTGTAAAATATGATACTGCAGAGCTATGTTAAAAAGATTACCGAAAATAGGGGTTTTTCACGCCTTATTTTACAAACACCGGGCAACATCGGGCAGATGCAAAATAAAGTCGAAGATTTCGTCTACAAGATGCAGGTACAATCGTCAGTATTCACTTGTATCCAAGCGAGATATATCAATTTTACTTTTCCATGTTTGCATTAAAAACAACGATTTCTATGAAAGCACATACAGCGCATTCTCCTGGGTACGTGTGTTTTCTTTTCTTCTAGCTTTTCCTTGCGCGATGTCAGAAGCAAAGGTTTGGAAGCGCATTTGTATTATTAGTACAGGTTATTGTGTGTTCAATTGAAATAGATATCTTCTACAAGCTGGAGATGCTAATAATACAAATGCGCTATGATATGTGCGATTGAATCCAATATTTATGCAATGCCCTGAAGTTACCAGCGTTTTTTTGTTTACTTTGCATGAAATGTGTTTGCCGCATGCTTGCTTTTTGGTTGCCAACGGAGGCTTAAGGCATGCTATGATTTTTTCGGTGGTCATTTTCTAATGGCAAATCATCGTCTGCTGAACAAATTTTTTTGTAGAAGGTGAAAAGAATGCTCCACCTTTTCATTGTGTTTAAAGTTTTAAGTAAATTCTATAAATTATGTGTTCTAAATATATTAAATTTACTTAAAATTTTGCTAAATTTACTAAAAATACAATAAATTTAATACGTTTCTATCTAGCTAGAATCCTAAAACAAACCTTTCGAGCTCTCAAAGACCTCGTTTCACGTCCTGTGTTAAAATAATGTTTTTTGTTTTGTTCTTATTTACTTTCAAGAGCGAGTAAATGTGCTTTATCCTTGTTCGATGACCAGAAATTATGGCACAGATAACAGACGTACAAGCTCGAAAAAAATCTTCAAAAAGTGTGTAAATATAAAAAATACGTTGGAAATTGAATTAAAACAGTGCCATCTATTGCGCCGTTCCAAAGTTACAAATCAAATATTCAAGTGCCCAGTTTTCGAAAAGGCATAATCGTATATGAACTCATCAATAATTAAACTAATGCCGCTCTAAAATAGACGGATTCAATTTATTGCTAGATACCTAAACGCAATGAGAGTTACATTTGGTTGGACAGAATTTCACTTCCTTTATTTTTGCACCACTCATGCAGTCAAAATAACTAACAGTTTTTGCACTGCTTGGACGTATATCAGAGGACGAATCGTCTAAATCCGGTCAATTAGGAACATTCTTGACGACCAGTCATACCCATCAAAACTGATCCTAAACATCTCGAAGCGGGTTACTTTCGAGTATCGCTGTGGCATCTCATTGTCAAAACTTAGTACTTCTAGCTTAAAGGAAATAGCGATTAACTTTTAATTATTATTTAATTAGCGATTAAATTTTAATTATTATTTAATTAACATTATGCAACCGGATGAAAATGTCTCGAAATTTTAACAGCGATTTACCTGAAACACGCCAAACAATTCTTACGACCTGCTCAAAACTGACCAAATTTTGTTTTTTTTCTCAGTTCGGTTTTGACAGTTCTCTTTGGTGTGTTTGAAGACATCTGGTGGCCCAGCCAAAGAACAAAAATTGGTTCAAAACAATCGTTGGAAATTTTACACAAGTTATGTAGGCTAGCTTGTACGTCTGTTCTCTGTGATTATAATACACAAGTATGCTCGAAATGGATAAAGTTGGGGCTGTTTTCAGATGATTGGGGCTATGTTTCAATTTCAATGCCGATCGGAGCTAACTACGAGCGCTGAAATGTGTGTCGCTGGCGTGCACATTTTATGCCAATTACGTTGCAATATCAAGAACTCATGATTGGTTGCAATATCATGAAGGCTGAATTTTGAGTTAGAGTTTTAAGTGATTAAGTTTGTCAGGCTGTCTAGCTCATTATAACTAATTACTTAAGCTTCTTTCAATTGTGTTTCCGAACCTATTTTCAGTATTTTAGATAGCCTCAAGGAGTTTCAAATTGGGTCAAACAATTTCTCGGCATTTTCATCCTTCCACATAATTGGTTTCTACTACACTGCAAAAAAATTTGAATCCTTAGAAGCACGGAAACTGAAAACTTTTGATATTACATGACATTGAACGTGATTTCGTGATGTAAATTTACAAAATAAAAAAAAATTAAACGATTAGCAGCACCGAAATTGTAACACACTAATTTTACATGACACTGAACACGATTTTCTAATGTAAAATTCCATCATTTATGATGCTTCTTTTTATTTACATCATATGTGATGTAATTTTATAGATGTTTTTCGTACACACAAAAAATCTGAATCCTTGAAAGCACTGAAAAAGGAGCTGAATAATATTACACGACCTAGAAATCGTTTTTGTAATGAAAATTTACACATGCATTTAAATTTAATTTCCGTGAAAATATTTGAGATGTAAGAAAAAAATCACGCAGGTCTCGACAAAAAAAAATAGAAGTTAGAAATAGTAATTATTTAAATTTATAGTTTTTTAAAGTTAATTTCCAGTACTTATTTAATATGCGAAGAATATAATTACAGTTATTATTTACAACAAGTGAAATATTTAAGGTGAACAAAAAATGGATAGCGAAATATTTCAAGTTGTCATTCTCTTTTTCTTTTATTATTATTGTCGCTTTTTTCAGTTTTGTTTCAGACTTTGGTTTTGTTTACGTTTTGGAAATGGCAGAGTGGATTAAGAAGTTTTAAAAGGTAAGTAGAGCTGATTTTGACGGAGTCAAACTATCATTAAACAAATTTTAATTTTCTTCAAGGTTCGGAACGCAAAAGTAGAAAAAAAGGGCAAGCGATGTCCCGCAGATAGCGAATTAGAAGTGCTTCGATGTATTGTACGCGATTTCTTTTAGACCTGAGGTGTTTCTCAAAAAGTGAGAATTCCTCCTCACTTCCTTCAAAGATCTTACCACTTACATAAGAAAGAATCATGACATGCTGCAGAATTGTACCGGATTCAGGTGACTTGGAGCGTTCCCGAAAAGTCTGCGATAGAGAACTCCCGGCGGGGAGATGCTATTGGGAAACGTCACGCATTTATAAACAACAACATGTATAGGCGCTAGATGGAACAGCTTTTGGAACAGCTAAGATGTGAAATGGTAAGCAATCCAGTAGTTTTATTCGTCATTTTGTGAAAATTTTCCGAATTGGTTTTTGAATATCTTTTTTTCTTATTATCTTTCTCTACTAAAAAAAGAAAATATTTGAGAAAATTATCTTTTCTTATTTGTGTTAATGTGATTTTAACATCAGAAATTCATCTCTTTGCAGCATTCATCAAATCACTATCAAATTCAATAACTTGAGTATGCCGGGGAAATTAAAGATGGCCATCGTAAGAATCGGTTACTTCGGACTGCTACTGTGGAGGAAGGTGTTTACAGCTTGTGCTAGTATGTTTTTTTTCTATATTTTCGTTCGTTTTTACCTTAGACGGTGTATTTTCTATACATATGATTAGTTAATATTATTTTACTCAGATTGTAAAAACAATGATTAATTGATCGTTACCTGAAGTTCTAATTTTATTTGTTTATTCTAACTTTTTCAGACTCAAATAACGGCCGTTGCATCCGTTTGAAAAAATCCGAATCCAACAAGTGACCGGAGGGAGATATTCGCTTCAAAATCATCGTATTCCGGAAGAGGCTTACGTAAGTGCCATCGTAAAGATGAAGATGGACAAGGAAGGATCAGCGGCAATGAAAACCGGTATTGAAATTCCTCCTCGGGAGTATAGTTTAAAAAAATATCTGGATAGATATTGTGCAATTATCTTTTAGTTTTTAGTTCAATGTAAACAAAATCCAATAAAACTGCAAAGAATAGAATTCTTAATGGATTTATTTCTTATTGGAAACGAAAAAAGCCCTAGAAAAAAAAAAAATAAAATTACATCACATATGATGTAATCAAAAAGAATCGTCGCATTTGTCTGAATTTTCTATGCAAGTTTAATATTACACTTTTTTTGAATTTAAGCGACATGTAATTTTCAACTCGCACTGAATATTCCGTCATATATGATGCTTCTTTTTATTTACATCACATATGATGTAATTTCACAGATTTTTTTGGTAGTGTGTAGAGATGTACCGAATAGTGGTATTCGGCGAACGGCCGAATACCGAATATTGACCTTTTCAACTATTCGGCCAAATTCTATTGAGTAATTAATAAAAAAAAACTTTAGCGATTATTTCAATGCTTTCTATTTCTTCCATATTAATACCCCTCATGTTTTTAGTCGATAATTTTCAACCAGATGATATTATCGGATGATGCATTACAAGATATTTTTTAAGCAGGGGTCTTTCAGATTTTTAAAATGTCACCAATAACGACATCAGACTCGTCGCTTCTAGGGCGTTTATCACCAAAGAGATTGCGTTCCTGTGAAATCTGGGATAAAACGTGTCGAAACCGAAGCCAAGCTGCTTCTCTGATATTGAAGTAGATGAAGGTTGAATTTGAGCAAGATATCTTCAAAATAGTTGCTGAAAAAATAGATTATTTTTAACATACTTTCAACCACACGTATCCACACCGTCAGGCATTCAGAACGATTTAAAAAAAAAATTAAAAAGGGCAAAACTTATGTATATTTTGAAATTTTTGAAAAATCTTTATTGAACACAAAATTTAAAAATTTTTAAAGAGGAATTTGTGTTTTTTATTTGATTTAGCAAATAATCTGAAAAAACCCGAACAAAACTCGGAAAGTTTTAAACAATATCTGGACATCCCGGCCAGATTTGACTAATCTGGAATCTCTTTACTGAATTGAAGGCAAGCCGGGATATATCCAGAAAATCTGTAATTATTTATAATGAAAGTATAAAACGATACCGTTCAGCATTCTCCTGCACGGTCTTCAGTGAAAGATACGCGGACACACCTTAGATGTTTTACTCAAACCATATTTTTCCTTTTTTATAGGAATTCAACCCATTAAGGTCATTCTTCCTCGTAAATAACTGTTGAAACCATAAGTTTTCAATGATTGTGTGGCCTTTACAACATAACTTTTGGATATTTTATAAACTATCCAAAAAAATTTGAAAAATTTACAAGTCTGTAGTAGATATTCGGCCTATTCGGCCTATTCTCTAGTTTCTACGTATTTCAGGTTACAATTCTAGGACTTGGGCTTGCTAAGTTGGCAAGTCAGTTTCTGATGTCCGTTAAACATCGTACCGGATAAATGTATCAATAACTGTCCGCCAACTGTAAAATTGATGTAAAGTCGCGAATGTCATAAAGAAAGGGAGAAATCCATGTGGTCGAAATTTTATAAGATTTCCAAAATTGAGAATTTCTGAAGAATTGACGTTTTGAACACGTACCTTTAAACCTTTTTCAAGGACACGTTCTGAAATTCGGTTTGTACAGTTTGTAACTTCTGTTTTAAGAATTTTGTCACAAAACGGTACAAAATTTCTCACAAATTAAGGTTCCATTTTTTACATAATTTAATTTTATCCTGTCAAGATTCAAGCACAATCCACAATAGGTATCACTACTGTGATGAAGTCCTGAATCGTTCGAGAAGATGCGCCCTTTCCGTTGAATGCCATTTCTGATTTCTATTGGTCAAAAAACACAGTAAAAAAATAGGCAGACATTCAACATTTTCAATCGCACAAATCTACCGTACAAAATGGGTTGGATTGTACAACCAAAAACAGAAAGGCAACAGTTGAGTCTTTAACGCAAAAAAGCGGGAACATCATGGCGGCAAGTGTCACATTACTTTCGGTGGGATCCACAAAATGCGAGCAAGAAACTCCTCTCAGAAGGACACAAAAACGATTAAAATGAAAGCCATCACAAGAAAAATAAAACAATGGGAAAGCAACAAATGTGCTGATTTGTTGCCTTCATGTTTTGCTTTAGTTTTTTTTTTTTTTGGGTTTTCGTTTTCCTCCATTAGTGGAAAATGCATCACAAGAGAAGCGCAATGTTTTTGGGGGACAAAGTTCGCCTACTCGGATGGTGACGAACGACGACGATGACGAACGATGCAACTGTACCATTTTCGCGAATTTCGCTCCCGCATGTATGAGTTGAGTTAAAACATGCGTCGCACATTTAATTTCCATGCTGCCTGGCTTTCATTACCGAAATTGATTTATGGTGCTGCTGAGCCCGGCGGCGGAAAAGGAGTAATGGCGTTTTTTTTCGATTACTTCAGAAGAGGAAAATGGTGCAAAATTTGGGTAATCCGTTTTTGAAGATTGTGTGGAGCGAGCAACCTTTAAGGTGTTTTCGCGAGGGGCAAAAGGATGGTGGAAATTCATTTTACCATCATCGGAAAACGAGAAAAAAAAGAAACGAAACAGGAATGGGGGCGGCGTGTGGAAATTGGATTTTCGCTCTTCACGGAGGGCGGAAAAAATTATTAGATTGAATTGGATTTGATTCGTGGCCAGGCTGCCTAGACAGGCAGTAGGAAGGCTGGGGTTATGAGCTCGAAAATTGCGCCGGGGAAGGTGAAATCCTGACAAGAATATAGCATTAGGTTTTTTCTTCATCAATTCGGAACGAGTTTCTAACTGGGGGAAGCACATTTGCCGACGGCTGTTTTCTTGCGACCGACGGCAAATGTTTGGTGCTGGAAACAAAATGGCGGACAGATATCAGCAAAACTCACTCGAATAAGTCGTAAAAAAGTAGGGTGGAAAGAAGGGAACGAAACGAACGAGGGGGTAAACGAAATTTCCATAAAATCGTTGATGGAAATGACGGAATTGGTAAATAGGATAGAGAGAACCGGGTGAGGGGAATTATGATTGTTAATAATACTGGGATGGGGTGCGGCAAACTTTTCCAGGCCAGGAACATACCTCCCTGGCGCCCAACTCAGGCCATCTCAATCATAACTTTCCCGAGAAGCAGAAGAAGAAGATGCTGCCCGGATGTAGCAGCACATCCCCCCTCCTCACAAAAAAAAACTTCGAAACAGCTTCGAAAACATCAGAATCAACATTTAGGCAAATATTTAACCGGTTCAATTCGCTTGCGTATGAACTTGTGTTGTGTAAGTTTGTGTGAGTGTGTATTTATCTTTGTGGGACGACGTGCGCGCACGCTTCATATTTTTGGGCCGCGTGGTGTGCAAATATTTCGGCGATTTTTTTTCCTCCAAACATACTAAACACATATTTCCTGCTAAATCCGTTTTCAGGTAGAATTCTAATGAGTTGAGCTATGTATGATGATTGAAAACCGAAAGAGGAGAGACAAAAAAAAACCGTTTGCCATCAGCAGAATGACAAAACATGGTGTACTTGCACAAATCGTAGAAATACTTTGTTTGACTTTAATTATGTTTGGTAGGCGCACATGCTGAAGTTGAAGTTTTCTATTGGTCTTTATGATATTTATTTAACAAAGGAAGAAAATTCAATCCTTGTTATGCGGATTCCAAAAGTTACTCGGAAAGAATCTGATTATGCAGACTGAATATCAACAGAAAATGGAATTTTTCCATTTCGACATTTTTCAAATAATTTGAGAGATATAAAGTTAGTTGAGCTCAGATTGTGTTATCCCAAGTCAAGCGAATAATTTTTTGTTTAGTTTTGTCCGATTTTACATTTTTAAGCACGAAAAAAGAGCCATCGATAGGATTACTGCGAATAACGTCCAAATGAATTCTTCAAATCTTGACTACTTTAACAACTTTGACAATTTAGACACATGAAACGTTATAGTCAATTTTGACATTTTTGATAATATTGTGAATTTAGCATTTTTTTAAAAATAATAACAATTTTAGCTAATTTTGACCATTTAAACACATTATACAATTTGCAAAATTGTAACTTCGATGACATTCAGATCACTTGTTTCCTTTTTTTTGTCTATTTTTTTCATTTTTGTCTTTTTTATCATTTTTGTCATTTTTGTCAATTTTTGCCATTTTTGTCTTTTTTTGGCATTTTTGTCATTTTTGTCATTTATGTCATTTTTGTCATTTTTGTCATTTTTGTCATTTTTGTCATTTTTGTAATTTTTGTAATTTTTGTAATTTTTGTCATTTTTGTCATTTTTGTCATTTTTGTCATTTTTGTCATTTTTGTCATTTTTGTCATTTTTGTCATTTTTGTCATTTTTGTAATTTTTGTCATTTTTGTCATTTTTGTCATTTTTGTCATTTTTGTCATTTTTGTCGTTTTTGTCATTTTTGTCATTTTTGTCATTTTTGTCATTTTTGTCATTTTTGTCATTTTTGTCATTTTTGTCATTTTTGTCATTTTTGTCATTTTTGTCATTTTTGTCATTTTTGTCATTTTTGTCATTTTTGTCATTTTTGTCATTTTTGTCATTTTTGTCATTTTTGTCATTTTTGTCATTTTTGTCATTTTTGTCATTTTTGTCATTTTTGTCATTTTTGTCATTTTTGTCATTTTTGTCATTTTTGTCATTTTTGTCATTTTTGTCATTTTTGTCATTTTTGTCATTTTTGTCATTTTTGTCATTTTTGTCATTTTTGTCATTTTTGTCATTTTTGTCATTTTTGTCATTTTTGTCATTTTTGTCATTTTTGTCATTTTTGTCATTTTTGTCATTTTTGTCATTTTTGTCATTTTTGTCATTTTTGTCATTTTTGTCATTTTTGTCATTTTTGTCATTTTTGTCATTTTTGTCATTTTTGTCATTTTTGTCATTTTTGTCATTTTTGTCATTTTTGTCATTTTTGTCATTTTTGTCATTTTTGTCATTTTTGTCATTTTTGTCATTTTTGTCATTTTTGTCATTTTTGTCATTTTTGTCATTTTTGTCATTTTTGTCATTTTTGTCATTTTTGTCATTTTTGTCATTTTTGTCATTTTTGTCATTTTTGTCATTTTTGTCATTTTTGTCATTTTTGTGTTTTTGTCATTTTTATAATTTTTGTGTCATTTTTGTCCTTTTTGTCATTTTTGTCATTTTTGTCATTTTTGTCATTTTTGTCATTTTTGTCATTTTGTCATTTTTGTCATTTTTGTCATTTTTGTCATTTTTGTCATTTTTGTCATTTTTGTCATTTTTGTCATTTTTGTCATTTTTGTCATTTTTGTCATTTTTGTCATTTTTGTCATTTTTGTCATTTTTGTCATTTTTGTCATTTTTATCATTTTTGTCATTTTTGTCATTTTTGTCATTTTTTGTGATTTTTGTCATTTTTGTCATTTTTGTCATTTTTGTCATTTTTGTCATTTTTGTCATTTTTGTCATTTTTGTCATTTTTGTCATTTTTGTCATTTTTGTCATTTTTGTCATTTTTGTCATTTTTGTCATTTTTGTCATTTTTGTCATTTTTGTCATTTTTGTCATTTTTGTCATTTTTGTCATTTTTGTCATTTTTGTCATTTTTGTCATTTTTGTCATTTTTGTCATTTTTGTCATTTTTGTCATTTTTGTCATTTTTGTCATTTTTGTCATTTTTGTCATTTTTGTCATTTTTGTCATTTTTGTCATTTTTGTCATTTTTGTCATTTTTGTCATTTTTGTCATTTTTGTCATTTTTGTCATTTTTGTCATTTTTGTCATTTTTGTCATTTTTGTCATTTTTGTCATTTTTGTCATTTTTGTCATTTTTGTCATTTTTGTCATTTTTGTCATTTTTGTCATTTTTGTCATTTTTGTCATTTTTGTCATTTTTGTCATTTTTGTCATTTTTGTCATTTTTGTCATTTTTGTCATTTTTGTCATTTTTGTCATTTTTGTCATTTTTGTCATTTTTGTCATTTTTGTCATTTTTGTCATTTTTGTCATTTTTGTCATTTTTGTCATTTTTGTGTTTTTGTCATTTTTATAATTTTTGTGTCATTTTTGTCCTTTTTGTCATTTTTGTCATTTTTGTCATTTTTGTCATTTTTGTCATTTTTGTCATTTTTGTCATTTTGTCATTTTTGTCATTTTTGTCATTTTTGTCATTTTTGTCATTTTTGTCATTTTTGTCATTTTTGTCATTTTTGTCATTTTTGTCATTTTTGTCATTTTTGTCATTTTTGTCATTTTTGTCATTTTTGTCATTTTTGTCATTTTTGTCATTTTTATCATTTTTGTCATTTTTGTCATTTTTGTCATTTTTTGTGATTTTTTGTGATTTTTGTCATTTTTGTCATTTTTGTCATTTTTGTCATTTTTGTCATTTTTGTCATTTTTGTCATTTTTGTCATTTTTGTCATTTTTGTCATTTTTGTCATTTTTGTCATTTTTGTCATTTTTGTCATTTTTGTCATTTTTGTCATTTTTGTCATTTTTGTCATTTTTGTCATTTTTGTCATTTTTGTCATTTTTGTCATTTTTGTCATTTTTGTCATTTTTGTCATTTTTGTCATTTTTGTCATTTTTGTCATTTTTGTCATTTTTGTCATTTTTGTCATTTTTGTCATTTTTGTCATTTTTGTCATTTTTGTCATTTTTGTCATTTTTGTCATTTTTGTTATTTTTGTCATTTTTGTCATTTTTGTCATTTTTGTCATTTTTGTCATTTTTGTCATTTTTGTCATTTTTGTCATTTTTGTCATTTTTGTCATTTTTGTCATTTTTGTCATTTTTGTCATTTTTGTCATTTTTGTCATTTTTGTCATTTTTGTGTTTTTGTCATTTTTATAATTTTTGTGTCATTTTTGTCCTTTTTGTCATTTTTGTCATTTTTGTCATTTTTGTCATTTTTGTAATTTTTGTAATTTTTGTAATTTTTGTAATTTTTGTAATTTTTGTAATTTTTGTAATTTTTGTAATTTTTGTCATTTTTGTAAATTTTTGTCATTTTTGTCATTTATGGCATTTTTGTCATTTTTGTCATTTTTATCATTTTTGTCATTTTTGTCATTTTTGTCATTTTTGTCATTTTTGTCATTTTTGTCATTTTTGTCATTTTTGTCATTTATGGCATTTTTGTCATTTTTGTCATTTTTGTCATTTTTGTCAATTCTGTCATTTTTGTCATTTTTGTCATTTTTGTCATTTTTGTCATTTTTGTCATTTTTGTCATTTTTGTCATTTTTGTCATTTTTGTCATTTTTGTCATTTTTGTCATTTTTGTCATTTTTGTCATTTTTGTCATTTTTGTCATTTTTGTCATTTTTGTCATTTTTGTCATTTTTGTCATTTTTGTCATTTTTGTCATTTTTGTCATTTTTGTCATTTTTGTCATTTTTGTCATTTTTGTCATTTTTGTCATTTTTGTCATTTTTGTCGTTTTTGTCACTTTTGTCATTTTTGTCATTTTTGTCATTTTTGTCATTTTTGTCATTTTTGTCATTTTTGTCATTTTTGTCATTTTTGTCATTTTTGTCATTTTTGTCATTTTTGTCATTTTTGTCATTTTTGTCATTTTTGTCATTTTTGTCATTTTTGTCATTTTTGTCATTTTTGTCATTTTTGTCATTATTTTTTATTTTTGTCATTTTTGTCATTTTTGTCATTTTTGTCATTTTTGTCATTTTTGTCATTTTTGTCATTTTTGTCATTTTTGTCATTTTTGTCATTTTTGTCATTTTTGTCATTTTTGTCATTTTTGTCATTTTTGTCATTTTTGTCATTTTTGTCATTTTTGTCATTTTTGTCATTTTTGTCATTTTTGTCATTTTCGTTATTTTCGTTCTATTTGTCATATTTTGCCATTTTTGCCATGTTTATCATTCATGACAAAAATGACGAAAATGACAAAAATGACAAAAATTATAAAAATTACAAAAATTTTTGTCGTTTTTAAAAATTTGTCAGTTTTGTTATTTTTATAATTTTTCTTAATTTTGTTATTTTTGTTATTTTTGTAATTTTCGTAATTTTCGTAGTTTTTGTAATTTTTTGTCATTTTTAAAGTGACGAGAAATTTGGTACCCGATAGTTTTCTTGTCAAAGAATGGTCTGTTTAATAGTTTCAAAACCCTCACCTCCCCCTCCCCCTTATAAAACGGGGCTCCCATACAAATTCATCGTTTGATATGACATGCCGCGAACAATTTTCAGAAGATTTTAATGGAAATGGGTTCAAACGCATAATTTGGCAGAAGAAGTTGATATATTAAGCAGAATCACCGGTACCGCTTATGAAACTGGAGGCTCCCATATAAAGTTTATAGAAAAAAACGACAGGACTCATACAGTCTTTTCAAGATTTTCGTGAAATTTGGTAAATATGCAAGTTTTGACATAATAAAATAATTGATTCTACTCAACGGCCAGTGTCACCTTTAAATAAGCGTGTTCCCATACAAAATCAACGTGAACTACGACAAAACATGAACAATTGCTAAGTGATTTTGATCAAATTTCGTACATATTTGTTATTGCTGGCTTACTCAAATGAGCTTTCCGTTAGAGTAACCAATTTTCTACGACAAATAGAAAACTCCACACGTTTTGTGAATCAGAGGTCAGCGCCTATCACCTCGATGCCTACTATGCTAGTAAATATTATTCAATCAACTTACTACCACGCTTAAACTAACACCATTTGAAAAGAAATCAAACCAAAGTAGGCGCCATGTCTTTAAAACTTTTAGTTTAAATTCATTTCAGTTTAGTTGTAATTTGGAAGTGTGGTAAACTTTGTGATAAAATCGAAAGCACAAAACTACAGGGCCTAAAAATTCATAAAAAAATTTTCGGAAACGACAAAAACACAAGTCAACCGGCTGGTGACAGATCAAAAAGTATGTTTCCAGTGGATCGGGAGCACTTTCGACGGCGGGGAAGGATCGAACTACGCGCTAAAAAATAAGGTTTAAAAACCAACTGAGCGCGCAGTTTTTTTTTTCGTTCGAGAAGGAAAAAGTTTTAGGGGAGATGTCGGTTTCGGTTTGTTGTGTCGGTAAAACATGATCGCCTCATTAATCTTGGGCAGCAGCAAAACGATCATCCACCGGAGATGATCCTAGCGTAGCTTCGTTTTTTTTATATTTCCGAAGTACTCAACTAGCAAGCTCGGGTGGATGAGAGAGGTGCGTTCGGCGGGAAAAAGAACCGTAATTTGTACCGAATGAGAGAAGTAGGCGCTGTCGTCGTTCGGGGAGACGGGAATCCGAATGACAAACTACGCGACAGGTTAATTTTTATGCGTTTCAGAGTAGTAGCTGTGAGGTTTTTTTCCTTTTTTATTTTGGATTTTATTTATTAACCGCCGTTTGTTATGTCAAAATGTGGTTGGTTTTGGGTCTCGTTTCACCGCCCGCCGCACGAGGTCTCGCTCTTTCTCTCTTCGCGTGGTGATGATGTGTTTTACAAGGTAGTTTATTAATTGATTTTCGTTTGCGGTACTTTGTTTGCTGGAAAGACTATGAATGAAGAAGGTGGGTGCGCGCTTTCAATGAATGGAAGATGCTGAAGTGCTTTCGCATTAATTGTTCCAATATTTGACAGCTCGTGGCCACCGCGATTGTTTGGTTAATTTTGAAGAGCATTCGGTAAAAGTCAACGCCTGACCATCGGTAAAACTCGAAGTAGGTTAAACGTTTTAAGGGTCACGCCGGGAAAAAGACGCCGCAAAAATAAAGAATCCATTGTACGAAGGAGTAAATCAGTCAATGTCAAAGTTTTTCCGAAGAACTCTGTGGCAGCGTCGCCAATTGTAAAATCTTCTCTGATACACTGACTAATGTGCGGACAAGACAATCCGAACTAAGACCGCCGGGGTTGGAAGTCAGCCATATTTTTTATCCGTTTTCACTCTCTCGCTCTTTTTCTCGGATCTGATCCATCTCAACACATGTCACGATCGCAGTTTAAATCCGTCCCCGTTTTACGTTTGTGTGTTTATGTGGTTGCTACCGTCGGTTTTCCCTCTTCCATTTAATTAATTCAATTTGTAAATCACGTTCTTCAATTTGTTCATCTGCCAGCTCCCAGCAGCGAGAAAAAGTAAGACAAAAATTGCAACGCAGCGCGACATAAATTTATGGCCATTTTCCAGTCCTTTGATTCCCCGCCCTCGTCTTCTCTCAAATGAGATTTTCCTCATACCCCATTTCGTCCCCGTAATCTTCTCTAGGTTAGGTTATCTTTTCATCGCTTGCTCGACTCATTTTCACCGTAATTTGTGCACATCGCTGGTCCAAGACGACGACGACGACGATCGTACTCGTAAAACTGGCAGTCTGCGACAAATATTTTCGCGCACACACAAACATCCAGAATACCGTGCAGCAACGTTATAATTAAAAGCCCTCTGTCATTTTTAGAACCATCTGATGAGCATCCGTCTGATAGTGTAGTCCCAAACCTACTGTTTAAGAGCAATACGTGCGTGAAAATCAAATTCCCTTCCAATCCGAGCGACGCGATTACTTAGCCCGCCGCTTAGCCTCTCCTGCATTTTACCGAGGAATTGTCGTCTTCGCCGCCTTCCCGCCACTCTCGGTGAAATGCACTTCTTACTCGAATGTATTTGCAACATTCGCAGCCGAACTACTCGGTTCACTTGGCTACGGCTCATTTTTAACTCAATTTGCTTTCGGTGGCAGTTTTCTGGCATCAAGGTGAAAAATGATCTTTATCTTGTGCCGGGTCCCGAAACCGGTGATTTTTTGGCTATTTGCTGCGCAAAAACAACAAGAAAGTTCCGTCAACCGCCACAATTTCGGGAAAGCAAACGGTTTTTCGGGTGCAAGATTTATTTGATAAAGTTAATAAATCAGCTTCATTTGCAGTTGGATTGCTTCCGCTCACAAGGAAATTTTCACTACTTGTGGGTATAGCAACTTTTCTGTGTACCGAACTAAGTAGGCACTGTGTTATCCCACTTTGTGGGACTAAGATTAATTTCGGGGCCATGTTTTCTGCTGCGTTGTTTTGATTTTGTCACCTAAAGCGATCGCTCCCGGTGAGGATGCGGTTGTTTGCGATTGGGTTTTTGTTTCTGGATTAAAATTTGATGGCAAAATGACCTCATAAGAATACCATTTGGCCTAATAATTGCACCTTTCAAGTGCTCTCTGGAGAACGTTCGGGGCTATGATTGAACCGAATGGTATTCGAAGGGTTTTACGCAAAGCCATTTATAATGTATTGAAAAATGTTCCCAAAATATAACAAGCTGATGGTTATGAATTATACAAAGTTTCGTGAGATAAACTTGGTGATAACAAACTTGATAACAGTTTGACAGACTTAACTATAAATCTATAAAAAGGTAAAATTTACCGAAATAGCAAGGTGAACGCTCGTGGAAGCCAAAAAGGTAACTTCTATTTTTTCGAGGTGAAACTCACCTTACAGTGAGGTAAAGTTCACCTAAATCGAGTAGACAAAAAAAATTTCACCGAGAAAAAAAGGTGAACCAAAAAACCGTAAATATAACCTCGTAGCAAGGTGAAGTTCACCTGAATTGAGCTGATTAAAAAGTACAATTCACCTAAACAAAAAAGGTAAATCCAAAAAAGATAAAACTAACCTCGTAGCGAGGTAAAGTTGACTTGGATTGAGCTAAACAAACGGTACAATTCATCTCGAAAAAAGTAACTATATTCCGAACCCGTTTACTGAGGTTAAGCTGTTTTGTCATTCAGGAACAAGTTTTGCTTCGTGCCAAATATGCAAAAATCGGAATAGAATGGTTAGTGTTTTCTTAGATATCATTTAGTTGTGCTGGTTCTCGTCATAATACTTTGCTTTTGTTTCAGATCGGCCCACAGAGCTTTGAGGTGTCTTCCACGTCATTCTCCAGATATAATTTCGGAAAAGCCGGACCTGACCGGATTAGTCGAAAAGAGAAGGGCATGAATGTGTTAACGCAGTGCAGGAGGATTCAGTGGCCATGGTGGCTCGGAAGAACGCGAAGCCTAATTGCCACGATCCTGGCAAAGAAGGGACTTGCCTCAACAATAAAGTCTACTTATCTAAATAAATATCAATTTTTGAATAAATTTTGGTTTTGTTTTATTTTTATTGAAAAAACCCACCAAACCAACTAGCATTTACCTTTTAAATCAGTGAATGGGAAAACGGTATTATTTACTATTCTGCTAGGTGAATGCGGAAAAGGTTAAAATTTACCTTTTTGCTTGGTGAATTAAAAAAAAGGTAAAATTTACCTTTTGCTAGATGAATAAAAAAAAGGTAACATTTACCGAGAAAGATAGGTAGAAAAAAAATTACCTGGCTTCTCGGTAAATTTTACTTTTGTTTTATTTTTCGTATAATTCATAAGAATACCATTGGACCGTATGATCACTGACCACACTGACATGACACTTAGAACAAAAATTCAACAATTTTCTCACTATTTTTTGTTGTCAGATTTTGCAGGTTCGCAATACCGACGGCAGGTGGCGAACCTGAAAATTTGACAAAAAATGCCCTGTAGAAAAATGGTCCTGTTTAGCCCGATTTTATCGTAGAAATGGTGTGTTTTATTTTTAAAGCTGGATGGCATTTCCTAACTGGGATAGCATTTCTTCAAATCGATCGATGCGCACCCTGGAATCGATATTGCGTACTGTTGAAAAAATTATCTCGAAAACGAAATCGAGTGTCCTGTCAGTATGGTCAGTGGTATGATTGTCCCACCCAAGTATTCTCTAAAACACTTTTGGAACAATTATTGAGCCGAATGGCATTCTGAGGATCACGTATTTGGACGTTCACTTCAAGCAATGAATCAAATTCTGTCGGCATGAAGCAGACCCCCGGTCCTAAAAAAAGACTTTTGTTTGTGAAGAAGACTGTAATCATCAAAGCAGACTTTCAGTCCTTAAATAAACGCCCAATTCTGAACAAGAACGTTCATACTAAGAAGTGCCACCATCCTTACAAAAAATTTCGGCACAAAGAAGATTCAGCCTTCGAAAATACCCTCAGTCCTTCAAGGACTCTCGGCTCTAATGAAATCCTTCAGCCATGAAGCAAAACAAACAGTCCTGAAAAAAACAACCTTCAACAAGTTAATTGGTCTTCCGCCTTTAAAGATCCATCGGTCATGAAGAAGGTCCTCAGGAAGTCCCTCGGTTTTTAAGAAGTCTCAAGGTCCTACAGATGATTTTCGGACTTTAAAAGTATCTTCGATCCTAAAGAAGATATTGATGTTGATTAGGACTTACAGGCGACTCTCAGCCCTGAAACAGAACCTAAAGTGCTCAAGTAGTCTCTGAAACTTATATGTAGAAGATTATCTACCAAAAGGAATATTCTCAGTCTTAAAAACTACATTTGCCTTAAGAAAGACTCTCTACTGACTGATTCGGAAGAAGACCCTATAAAAAGCAGAACATCTACGGTTATGGAAAAAACTTTTTGACCAAAAGACGATCATCAATGCTAAAACGACTCTCAACTTCTAAAATATACAACCGGGCCTTTTAGAAAACTTTCAGCCCTTAAGGACATCTTTAGTCCGAGATGAAAATCTCCATATGTTCCTAAGCTTTCAGCCAAGTAGGACGCCTTAGCCTCTTGAAAAGACTTGTGATCTTTGTCCAAGACTTTTGATTTTGAAGGAGATCCTCCGGCCAAGAAACGGCTCTAAAATCTGAAAAAGGTCCTCGGCTCTAAGAAACGCTTTCAGCACTTAAAAAAAAAGATCGTCGAGGTTTGAAAGCTCTAAGACATCGATTGATTGTTGAAAATTAGTCAGGAGTCTAACAATAGATTCTGTCACTCATCATTGAAGACGATAAGAATATTTTCTAATTTTTTATCATTCACCACAATCGGGTTACGAAACCTTGAGGGCTAAAAAAATGTTGCTTGGATAATTTTTCATTCCGTCATCAACATTCAATCTGAAATATTGAATTCATGAAAAAAAAAACCCTTTTTGTCTAAATGATTATTGCACTTCACCTTAGCGTGCTCTCTGGGGGGCAGAAACTAACCCGAACGACATACGATAGCGGACGGCTTTTCCGAAAACACTTTATTGCAGGTGTTGCTCGTTTTGGTTTGCTGCAAAACGTGTCGTCCCCACGATATGGCAAGGTGATGGTTACGAACCATTAAAATCGCGGGAGCTGGACTGAACGAAAACAAGCTTGCTGCTGTCAGCGGGGCCGACTTGCGGCTTGATTTACGATTCGTGGAAACATAAACATAGAATTTATCAACTGTCGGCAGCAAATTTTCAGCGTTGTTTCGATTTCGTCGCTTGAGCGGCGGATCACTCAGCTATTTGAGATTCATTTGAGTATCGAAAACAAAATTCAAAAAAAGAAGTGAATGTAAGAGATTACCTTTTGGCCTAATTATGACACCTGATATATTTCAAATATTTTTTTTACAAATTATAACGAATTTTTCATTTCATTTAATTTCAAATTGTCATAAAAATTTACTTTTCCTTAGTCACAACATTCTGCCACCTATAAGAAGAAGGGGGTTTGTCAAAAACTACTGAAACTACTACCTGACTTACACGCAGTCTGTTCTCAGCGGTACGGTACAAACCGCAGTTCATCCCACGCCTTTGCCTTTTGCAACACCGTAGCGCACCAATGCATCTCGCGCGTTTTCGCGCTCACTGAACAGCCAGTGAATCGCATAATTGTCTTCCTTTCATCGTGGACTGACTGGTTGCGCCCGGTTGCCAGTTGCCGCGAGCGCCCGAACCTGTCTGGAAATATGAAGGAACAAGTCCCATCACCGTTGTTCGGGATGATGGTCCTCTTGAGAACCCGAATGTAGTAGCAAGAATAATAATTGGCATTTAGCGCACAGCGCTAATTAAATCATTCAGCGACTTTGAGTTATCGTTGGCCGGGGTCCCGGCAGTTGTCCGTCTTCGTGCCTAAATCGGGAAAGGGGAGTCCCGCACTAATGAATCCTTTTGTTTGACTAGCGGTGGCCGAAGAATGTCCGGGGGGAAGCTGATCGTCGCATAGTTCAGTGGACCACAAAAAATTATGCAAATGAGAAGGCGCGCAAGCGGTGAAAAGAGAGATAGGAAGAGAGAGAGTTTGTGGTGGCGAGCCGCCGAATGGGTTTAAATCCCAGCCGAGCTCCAAAGATGAACGACCGGGAGCCGCCCGTCGCCCATCGTCGTCGTCGTAATACAGTAGCGCTCATTGTTTTTCAGCCTTCGGTACACATGAGTGCAGAATCAGAAGCATTTAATCTTTCGTAGCTACTGTGCGGGACCGGGCGACCGACCACGCGAGAGATGATATCTAATATCCCAGGCCGAGCTCAAACCGGATCGGATCATCATTCATCTCTACATGCTCCGGTTTCGCTCAGTCGACATATGTCGACCGAGGTGGCACAAAGGAGGGGGGCTCTCCCGGCTTTATTGATAGCGAGAGGTGCGGGTGGCTGATGTGGTCCAGAGGCTGCTGGCTGGCTGTCTCGATGTCTCCGAAGGCATTTTTTGATGTGGGACATGATGAGATATGATATCATTAGCGGTAGCAGCAGTAGCAAATATGGAATGCGTTGTGTCTGACAGAGGTCGAGAACAGATTTTCGATTCATCTCCTAACAAGTGAGGCGAAAACTGAAGAAGAAAAAAAACTGTTCGGACTTGGTCGGCTTCCAGTTGGCCCGGGTCAGGGTCCAAGGGTGCCAATTGGACGAACAACGAATTCAATTATTTCGGGTAACACTTTTCTCGTTTGTAATCGGACCTTTTTGGGCCCGAACCGCTTGAAACAAATTGCCAATCTAAGTAGGCTTAGCGCAAACGTCTTCTACTGTAATCCGAGACGCTACGGTGATGAGGTACCGTTCTAAGCAAACCACAAAAAAGTAAGTACTCGAGCAAAGTACTCTTGCCATATTGGGCGCCGGCTAATCGCATTACCCATTTTAGGCGTTGTGTCCAAAATGTTGAAAATTTCTTTCCTTTGAAATAACCATTAGAGTTTGGTCACTCACCGAAACTCAAGCTAAAATATTCTGTCGACTGAGCAGACTGTAATCTGAGACTCCCGTTGTATCGTTCTTCTTTCCCTCGTTCCTTTATCTTATTTAGGAAGAGGACCTTCCTCGAAAAAGCCGACCTTTCCCTCAAAAAAAAAACGACTTAATTAACTTTTACATCACTTACCCCGGTCGATCATTGGCCTAACATTACACAGAGAGGAATGACGTTTACCATCAATTGATGACGTGTGCCCTGCTGCTGCCTTTTAGTCATTTCTCGGAAGTACTCCCGAATAAGTTCTAATCGAACCCAAACCACCACCACTAATTTATTTGTAGAAGCACCGATAACCTTTTTCTTTAGTGGGAGTGTGGGCTGCAATTGATTGATTTCCTATAAGGTTTTTACCTTCCGTCCGAATGCCGCACCCCAACTAAACACTATTTTTAGCGTCCCACCACAATTAGAAGTCACTGAACACGGCACGCGACTCAAATTCTTGGTTAACAACAAACATTGCCCCTCGTGAGTCGTGATTCATGGCCTACTAACTAACTGAAAAGCAACATCCCCAGATTGGAAGTTTTTCCTGGAGCTGTCATCGATCACCTCCACGCAGTAGGCGCCCTACGCACCGTTTCAAAAGGTCGTACGGAAACTTCCACCAATAATTATGGACCGCCACCAAGGAGAAAGTCAAGTGAAATGTCAACCTGGTAGAAGGGTGGCTGCCTGACATTCTCGTGTTTCCGAGAGTCCGGAAAGAGTCAACATTGTAACGAGATAATTAATGAGTTCATTCCAATCGGAGAATGGAGCGAGCGCGCGTGTTTGCCCTTTGATGGTTGCTGCACGCCGGTTGCCGCGGTAACGGAAGTGTTAAGTGATTTGTTGCATCGATTATTACCTCCAGCTATGTACCTACTTGCTTGTGCAAGGAGGTGTCGTCAGAGGTCTGGAATTTAGATTATCAGGGAATGTTGGTAAACACGAGTGAGGGCCGTTTCATCAAAAAGTTGTTCCAGGAATGCTTTGAACCGCAGATCCGTTCATCAGGAGGATCGATCCAGAATCGGATACTGTTTTGGTCCGAAATCACGCGAAAATTAAACACTTTTTCGGACGAAGCAAGCCCTGTCAAGAAAAACTCTCCTATTTCGAATTAAAACGGAACCAAATCGTAATGACAACCTTTATTTTGACAACAATCGGTCCGATGGAACATTAGCTACCGACCTGGGATGTTCTGGCAAACCGAAGTAGATTTTAACTTAACTTTAATTTGAGATTCTATTTATTTCTGTAATTTTCACTGGATTCACACGAAGAAATTTGAAAATGCGGACGATTTCTGTTCGAAAATAGACTTTGCAAAAGTGGGATACTGCTAGAAAAAAAGTAAAAAGAATTTAAAAGTTTGTTTTTGGTTTTTCGACAGTTTTATTCAAACTCGAGAAAGGAGATCAGTTTTCAGAAGTCCTTTTTGAAGTTTGAATAAAATGGTTTTTAAGACTTTTCGAGGGTAGTGAATTGCTCGCAAAAAGAGTCTTCTGAGGCGAAATCTTAGCCTTCTACATTAAAAAAAAATCGGGTTTTAAGTCTCTTTCTGGCAGTTTTACCCAATTAAACGGCTTTAAACGAAATCGCAAACTAAAACTGTCCAAGCGTAGAAAACTGCGCGAAAAACACATCAAAAGTAAATTTTAGTTGACACCGACGTTTCGGTTTCGAATTGCAATCTTCTTCGTACGAAATTTTCAGTTTGTACGACGGTATTCACTTTTCTGTACGAGTTCAAGGATTCCTTAAGATTATTACCAGTTCCTAACTAGGAAACATCCACCTCAAGCTTGAACCATCAATTGCACCCGACCGACCCAACAAGAACCCGAAACATCGCTGCCGACAGCTCCATTTTTCCATCATCATTCAATACCAACAAATGGTGATGATGGCGGTGCAAATCCTCGCAACTTTTTCTAGCAACCTATAGGCAGTCGCTAAGCCGGATAGTAGCGAGCCAAACAAATGCGAAAAATCTTTCAGGGTCGCTTTTCGGGACTGCTGAAACCGACAGAAATCCCTCTTAAAAAGATGCTACAACAGCCATTCGGAAAGCGCGTCTTTAAGAATGATTGTTTGAGAATTGAGAGAGAAGAAACAGAAGAGGAACGGCGGTAAGATACACACCATCAATCGAGACCGAGAGGGCCCGAGAATAAAGCTTTCACGCATCGGTAGAAACCTTTTTCCCGATGAACATATTTTCCTCCGGTATCCTCAAGAGAACCCAGGGAAAATTTTGGCACAACTTCTTCGTCGAGCGAATTTTCTGTTTTCGGTAACACTCAAAAGCTCGACAATCGAAGTAGGCCTTAAAGACATCGGGTGCAATGTCCTCTCCAATCATAGAATAACAGAAAGAAGCTTCGGTAAAATCGAAGGAAAAAAACCGAAAACCGGATGGTCTATCCTGATTGAAATAATTACCGCTGGCTGCGTTTGACAGCGGTTCGGGGATGGGTGTTTGTAAACAATCAAGCAGCGGGAGGTTTTTCAGCGGAAACTTTGATTGACAATTCCTCCGGGAGGACGACGACGACGCAACTTTTCCAGGCCCATCGTTAAGCCGAATTCCTTCTGACAAAGGTGTTCGTTAACCGCATCGAACAAAGCTGTATTTGTGCCATCTTTTCTGATCCAGGGCCATCATCTGTCCGTTTCTCCTCTTTGTGCTATCTATTTTGATGTGCGTGAATCTTCTTCATTTACCCGTTTCGTTCCGGGCGTATCAGAGGAAAAAAACCTTCGCTAACTTCGACCCTCCCCTCGTGTTGATGTATTTTTTCCCATTCCATTCTTCGTTGTTGTTTTGATCCGTTCTGCGTATGACAGACAGGCAGTTTTCGGGAGCAGCACCTTTAATGTGCGTACTATCATCACCAATACATCTGCACGATAGATAATTTGTGGTTAGGTTCCTGAAACCACACCTTTAAGCTTTGTGCAACGAACTCCATTTTTGCTCCGATCATCGGAGCAATCATGGTTGCGTTGAGTTTTTTGCCGTCGTTTTAATCAACTGTGCCTACTTTGCCCTATAAAAAAATTTTACCGACAGTTTTTAGTGTCGGTAAAATATTGTCGCTGAATCCCCAAACCGGAGTTTTCGTCAACATCAAACAAAATAAAGGGTTGCCGATTGCCGAGGTGTTTGATGAATTTTCGCATCGTCGCTGGTTGGCAAGGTTGCCAATCACCAGCGCGAGAACTTCGGTTTTTAACTGCATTGACAATAAGCTTGCCAGATTGTCCGATTTTAGCCGGACTTGTCCGGATGTTTATTGCAAAATTAGAGAAAAGTCCAATTCAGTCGGTTCCCTCGGATTTTTCTGAAAAAGCCCGGATATATGCACTGTTATTGCTAAATGAAACAATAAACTTAAATTAAGTTTTGTACTTATGAATTTGGCGTCCAAAAACTTTTTTTTCAGAAAAAATTATCAAAATAATCATGACCGGTTTTTCGTAAGAATAAAATATTATTTAAAAACAGCTGGTATGTTTCGATTAAAAAAAATGTTTTAGGTGTTTTCCTTCTCGATTTGTCTTGAGCTATTCCTGGGTTGGCTTGAAAATTTTCGGATTTTAAACTTACGGCAAAACACTCACGGCTGTTATTAGGAAACTAATACTTTGTACTGATCGGAAAATTTTTCAATCACGATTAAGGAAAAACAAACTTTTCCCACATTCTTCTCGAAGGGAAGAAGTAAAACAAACATCACGGAATTGTCCAAATTCGAGAAACCAGAGCTGAAGGGGAAAGAAGCTGGAAACAGCATTTTTTTTTCCTAAATTGGTAATAAAATTGTCAAAACTCAACCTTAATGTTGGTTCCGTGTCGTCAGCCCGTCGTTTGTAGTCGGTCTGTCGTTCGTAACTTCTGCAACAATCTGGAGCAAACAACAAACGTCAAGGGAGTGTTTCCGTCCATTTCGGGTAAGAAAATGTTGATTTCTTCCCTCAAAACTTCTCTCTACCAGATACAGGATAAAAAAAATCCGAGGGTGATTGGCAATCGTGTTCCATGCGCTGTTTAACGTAAATTATTGGCTTTTTCGGTGCTGCTGTCGGTAAAAATATGCGTGTACTTTTTTACGATGTTACTCTTGCTTCTTTGATTTTTCCGCCGAACAACGGTGGCGGCAATCAAAAATGTCATCAATTTAGTCGAGCAGGCACGTGTTTTTAAATTGCATTTCCACCGGTGGTGATGCGTGGTGTGCATTTCTGGATGGGTTTTTATCTCGGTTATAGGTTCGGTAGCAGTAATATTCTTTAAAAATGTACTTAAATAGTAAATTGAAGGAAAACCAAGATTCATAGTAGTTTGGCACTGGAAAAATTCTGGAAATTATCTCGACAACAATTCAATCAACTAGTATCACTCAAAAAGAAACAACTTTATTCAGACTCGAAGGATTAATTGTGAGTGTTCCAGTGTCAAACGCAAAACATTTGGTCCTTCGAGCCGGATTGTTTAAGAATGATGAAACTAAATTATGAAAATACTTTAAAAAAATGAAATAAAAAAGTGAATAATTGATTTTAAGTTCAGTGAAACCTCGTGAGTAATTATTTAAGACCTTTTTGAAGGTTGGAACACAGAATTCAGCTAATTTTGGGGTTTTCGAGCCGAGGTTCAAGAATTTTAAAATTCTGCATATCCAAGCGTTTCAGACCTTCTTCAAGAAGTTTTCAGCATTCTAGAGCTGTTCTGTCGTTCTACGTATCAAACTGATTTTGGTATAATAAATTTTAAATATTTTGGTTTTGAGGTTAGTGTTAGAATTTTTAGAGGTTTTAAAGTTATTTCAACAGTTTAGATTCTCGAAAAGATATTTTTAGCTGTCGATTGATGTTTCATTACATTCTTTAGAGTTCTTGTTTTAAACTGTTTAACTTGCAACAAATTGTGGTGAGGTAAGAAAAATGCCAACTTATCAAAGCAGTCGGAGAATGTTCTAAGAAATTTTTCAGTTTTGAAGCAGGCTTTTGCTCCAGATGAACAGGTCGACTATTTTCCGAACTGGGAATACCCTATCAAAATTCAGCTCGTAAACTAGGTAAAAATAGACCAAATGTTGGATTGCTATCAGAAAACTAAAATCAGTTCGAATTCATTAAGGCGTACACACTTAATCTTTTCTCCTGTGGTCGGGACGATTTCGTCCTGTATTTTCAACAGCTGAAATTACAGGACGATTTCAGGACAGCAAAACAGCTCAGGAAAACAACTGTCAAAACGTCCTGTGAGTTCAAAACGCTTTCTTCCTGAGAGTTATAGGGAATTCTGAATTGGTTTCCTGTACATTCGGGGTTTTTTTTCCAAAATGTTATTGTGCAAGAAAATTGAAAGAAAAAACGCAACACAGACTATGAATAAATAGAATTTATTTCCGAACATTCCAAGATATTTTTAAAACTTTCACACTGGCCACACAACAATTGGAAGATTCGTTAAAAAACGGAACACTGTTGACGAAAACACGGATTATGGAACCTGTTCCCGGAAAGCCGTCTCCACTTGCGATTTGGAAGCGTCCTTTTTCAAATTTATCACCGGAAGCTGAAACGTCCCTGTTGCAGAAAACTTGCTAGTAAACTTGCGTTGGCCAGATGTTGAATTGTCTGCGAGGTGTCTCTCATGATTATTTGTTGCTCCGTTGAACCATTTGCTGCAGGTGCTCGACTATTCCGAGTTAAACGCCAAGAAAGTCGCTGTTTTTGTTGCCTCCACTTTTGACTCGATCCTTTCGATGAAAACAAAACAGAAAAATTTTTAAAATAAAGGTTTTAGAAATAAAAAATTATAACTTACTTGAAGATTAATGTGTTTTTTTTTTCATTTTCGTTCGAAAACTTACACTTACGTTCCGAAACTAACCTTGACTAAAGTGAACGTTGCAATGTCAAACGATAGAAAAGAATAGAGGACAGTTGTATACTCACACATCGACAAAAAACGCGCGAAACCAGATGAGCTTGAGGTGATACAGGTGATATCTGTCCTGTATTCAGGACGATTGATCGAGTACCTGTGCATTCATTTACGATTTCTCCTGAATTTCAGGAAAAGCGAGCCGTCACGGGATTCGGTCAGGTTTTCATTCGAATTTCGTGAATATGAAGTATGTCCCCTGTGATTCGTGAAGTCGTTATCCCGAGACAAATAATTGCAATCTTAGTGTGTACCTACTGATACACTATCAGTCAAATTGAAGCTCTTTTTTCTTCATGAGAAAATTTTTAAAAAGGTCGTAGGACATTAAGCTTGGGCACTATTTGATGGCCGTTTTTTCTGTTTCTCTACACGTGTTTTGGTTATTGTTTTCTTCTGTGTGGTATTTATTTATCACAAAAAATATAACATTCCATTTTAAGCAAAACCTGTTGATTATTTTTCAAAATATCCTTTCTCATAACTCTACAATTCATTCTTAGCACAGGCTTTTCAAATCTATAAGATTCTATTTATTTTCTGCATACCCTTCATCTCCTCTCTTTGAAATCTGGGCTTCCTAAGCCAATATTTTTTTACTCCGGAAGGCCAAATTAAAACAATCAGTAACAGCAGCCTTGAAAATCTGCGCCTCTGAAGCGAATCCGTCATTTCCACCGGAAAATTAAATCAAAACAATCAACAGCAGCAGCCTTAAAAATTTGTGCTTCTAAAGCCAATCCGTCTTATTTTACCGGGAAGCCAAATCAACACAAACAATCAGCAGCAGCCTTAAAAATCTGCACTTTTAAAGCCAATCCATCTTATTCCGCCGGAAGGCCAAATCAAAACAATTAGCAGCAGCAGCCTTACAAATCTGCGCTTCTAAGGCCAATTCCGTCTTATTCTATCGGAAAGCCAAATCAAAACAATCAGCTGGGGCAGCAGCAGCCTCAAAAATCCGCGCTTCAAAAGCCAATTCCGTCTTATTCTATCGGAAAGCCAAATCAAAACAATCAGCTGGGGCAGCAGCAGCCTTAAACATCCGCGCTTCAAAAGCCAATTTCGTCTTATTCCACCGAAAAGCCTTATCAAAACAATCAGCAGCAGCAGCCTTAAAAATGTGCCTTTGAAGCCAATCCGTCCTATTCCACCGGAAGGCCAAATAAAACAATCAGCAGCAGCAGCCTTACAAATCTGCGCTTCTGAAGCAAATTTGTCTTATTCCACCAGTAGAAAAATCAAAACAATCAACAGCAACAGCCTTAAAAATTTATGCTTCTAAAGCCAATCCGTCTTATTTTACCGGAAAGCCATATCAACACAAACAATCAGCAGCAGCCCTAAAAATCTGCGCTTTTAAAGCCAATCCATCTTATTCCACCGGAAGATCAAATCAAAACAATCAGCAGCAGTAGCGTTAAAAATATGCGCTTCTAAAGCCAATTCCGTCTTATACCTGCGGAAGGTCAAATCAAAACAATTAGCAGCAGCAGCGTGAATAATCTGCGCTTCTAAAGCAATTCCACCTTATTTTACCGGAAGGCCAAATCAAAACCATCAGCAGCTGCAGCCTTAAAAATTTGCGCTTCTTAAGCCAATTCTTTCTTATTTCACCGGAAGGCCAAATCCAAACAAACAACCAGCAGCAGCAGCCTTAAAAATCTGCGCTTCCTAAGCTAATTCCGTCTTATTCCACAGGAAGGCCAAATCAAAACAATCTTACAAAATCTGCGCTTCTAAAGCCAATTCGTCTCATTTTACCGGAAGTCCAAATCAAAACAAACAATCAGCTGTAGTAGCCTGAAAAATCTGCGCTTCTAGAGCCAATTCGTCTTATTCCACTGGAAGGCCATATCAAAACAAATCAGCAGCAGCCTTAAAAATCTGCGCCTCTAAAGCCAATCCGTCTTATTCCACCGGAAGGCCAAATCAGCAACAATCAGCAACAGCAGCCTTCAATTTCTGGGCTTTTTGTGCTCCAAATCCAGCTCCGTTTATTGCGTTGGACGGGGAAAAAGTTGCTTATTTGCTTTGATTCAAAGTAGTCGGAAAAAGTTCGGATGTTTATTTTATTTCCTAACTAAACCTATTTTTTTTATTTTCTGAGCGGGGAATGCCTTACCAGAAAATATACGACTGTTACCGGGTTTAGTTGGGTTTGAGGAAAAGTTTAGAGCTATTGTGCATCTAAATACAATTTTAAGAAACGTCGCTGGTGTACTGACAGCTTAACACTGTCCTCCGCCAATCTAGTACCTCATATTCCTTTGTCGGAAGTGCGGACTTCCGAAGTAAAATTTAGTGCTGGGGCGTGATAATATAAAATATAACTCAGGCTTGACGAAAATTGTCTGTTACGTAACAACTGAAAATAATCTGTCCTGTCAAACCACAAACGGTCCACGCGGTATGTTGCCATTTTTTTTCTCATTCCTGGCAGTTGTCACACCGTTACGCCATATTGGCGTGCTTTTTTGACGTTCAAACAAGCGTTACACAACGGAACAATTGGCGATGATGACGACGACGACAATGTTCCGGACGAGCGCGACGGGACTTTTCCATCCATCTAATTCCCCGAACTAATAATGGCGGAACCTACACAAGCAGAACCGATCCTCTCCTCTGAAACCCGTCTGGATCTCTCCGGAAGGGGCAGGAAGGGCGAAAGAAAGGTTTCGAATTAATCTAATCGGCCCATCATGTGGAGCGGGTTGGGTAAAGAGCATGTCATCGGCCTGTCAAATGCAACCGTATCGCATGGTTGCATCCATTAGAAACAAGCTAAGCCAAAAAAACTGGATCCTACACCGCAGCAGGCCAGAAGACAACAGGAAAAAAAATGCAACCCCCGGCGGAGAAAATTGCCATCGAGCGTGGTGTGTAATTCCACTATTTAACCACACCGCTCATGCATGTCCACCAGTGTGTTTGATTCAACCTTCGGTTTTTCGAGAAAAAAAAAAGCCCCGAAGAATCGAATAGGTTCCCGCTAATAAGCTTGTTTCAATGCGCTTTTTTGTCTCCTGTTCCTGTTTTTGCTGATCCCCGATTCCGAAGTCCAAATCAAACAAACGAGAATATGACGATAGCAGCAGTGGAAGCGTAGTAGGCTCGGAGTTTTAATTCGCCGGGAAACAATTTGATTACATTTACCCCGCACGATGTACAGCAGAAAGGCGCGCGCGCCTACTATGAAAGTTTTACGGATTTAAATCTTTTCTACTGCCGGAAAAGAGGGAAAAAAAGCTGAAACAAAACAAGGATTAAAATAAAACCGATTCGATAAATGTGCCGTAAGCCTCCTTAGCTAGGAAGGAAGCAAGGAAAAAACACTAAACTTACTGACAGGACAGTGACGCAAAATGTTGAAGGAAAAAAGCCACACCACACCATCATCCACGCGCGGACTATGGCGGATGATAGGGATGGGGGAAATAAAACAATATGCGTGTAAATAACTGGCGGGCGAAAAAAAAGAAGAAAAAAGTATACGCTGGAGCCGGGTAGCGAAAGGGAGTTTTTCCCCCGAACGCACGGGAAAAATCAAGCTTAGGACGGAGAGAGGTTTGCCGAAATTGCCAGATGGTGCAAGCGAGCGAAAGGGAAGGGCGAAGATGATGAAAGAAACGATTCAAGATGGCGGTCTCCCCTTGTGGACGTGGCTGGGGGTCGGCTGGGTTTGGGACGCAGGCGCGTTTTCCGCACCAGAAACAACGACCTTCCCGTTTGGTAACGCTTGGATTCAAGGAATCTTTTCCGGTTCCTTTGCTAAACGGAGAAAATCGATTGAGATTGATTTCGGTGTTGTTGCCGGAAAAAGTTGAGCAGAAATACCGCATATTTTCCGATAGGGTTTTCAAATGTAAAAAAAACTACTCAACTTCTTCAAATCACCAACTTCTGCGAGATTCATCGGTTGGATTGGTGCCGAGAAAAATAGCTTGGGTCACCGGTCAAATTCAATGTCTTTTCAAGTGAAGCGGGAAGCGAACAGCGATAATCGTTACAGGGGTCAGCGAGATTATTATACACAAATTTCCGAAGGAACACAACACATCATCCATCCGGGTCGGACAGACAGCTGATTGGCCCGGAATCGATTCCGAGCCCGGAGTTCGTCGGTCGTTATCGTTCGTTTGATGCCGGCGATGCGCACTAGCTTTAAGTGTTCAATTAGAAAGCGTCGAAAATAACAGAAAAGTTACTTTAAAAACAGGGACAATCCCTAGTTGGATTTTGAGAAATTGAACGAAACTTCATCACAATTCAAAAGTCTGTTTACCAACTATAACTAACTATAAGTTATTTTGTCAAATTCCGTTAAACAGTTTTGCTGTTTTATTTTTGATTCTTAGCTCTAGTTTCGAACTTTAATGCTGATTAGCGTGAGAAAGTCCAACTTTCGATCCGCAACTCCACGGATCAGTTGCGATACCGCAATCTAGTTTCACTATTTATAAGTTGAAATTTTTCTTCAAAAGAAAACAATAACCAGAAACGACAACGGGAAAAAGAAAAAAAAGAACCGTCATTCAATGGCGCTGAAGCTCAACGTCCTCCGACCTTCTTCCGAGCTATTTTAAAGTAGCGGAAAAAACCTGAAACCACTATCAGCAAGTCTCGACTCAACTGGTAAGAGATTTCGGCCAGTCGCTCTGCTTCGGAAACAGTTAATTATTTGAGCAGCGAAGCGGTTAATTTTGATTTCAGATTTCAATCAAATTTTCGTTCTATTTTAAACTATTTTTGGAGCTGAATTTTGATAGGGCATTCCCAGTTTGGAACACAGTCCACAAAACCACCTAAAGCTAAAGCCTACTTTGAAAAGTAATACCATTGACCATACTGACTGGACACTCGATTTTGTTTTCTGGATAATTTTTCCAATAGTAAGCAATGTCGATTCCAGAGTGCGCATCGATCGATTTGAAGAAATGCTATCCCAGTGAGGAAATGCCACCCAACTTTAAAAAAAAAACAGGCAATTTCTACGATAAAATCGGGCTAAACAGGTACATTTTTCCTACAGGGCATTTTTTGTAAAAATTTTCAGGTTCGCCACCTGCCGTCGGTATTGCGAACCTGCAAAATCGGACGAAAAAAATTAGACAGAAAATGATTGAATTTCTATTCTAAGTGTCATGTCAGCGTGATCAGTGGTAATACCTTTTTTGAATTCTCTCCGACTTCTTTGATCCAATATCATCGTTTTTGATTGTACAAGTGATCAGACTTATTAGGAAAAAAAGAAAAATAATCTCATTATTTAGAAGCGAAAAAAATGTAAAAAAATCAACTAGAATGCAAAGATTGTTCTGATGCTTTGCAGACATTTTTTCCGATGGTCGGTCCTCGGACACGAGAGGGAGTCCAAGCAAGACATGGTCAGACTTGCACGAGATTGTGCGCACATCTTCCTCTACTTGCTCCGCTTCTTCCTTACATTTCCCTCTTCAGATGTTGTCTTGTTGAAGTAAGTGACTCGCGATGAGTTTGAGCCTCATCGATTATCATTATTCCATATAATTATTTGTTTTTAAAGTTTTTTTTCTTCCGCCAGTCACATTCCACAGGCTGATTGCGTTAAACGAATATTCTGCTTATAGTGTTGCTCCTTGAACCATTCAATTTATATTGCCTGCTTAATGTGCGGTGATTGTCGGCTGATGTTTTGCAGAAATCTTCGCTTTCGCAGTTTTGTTTACTTTTACTCAAACCAAAGACTGCAGTTGCATTTCTTTTCATTTTAACCGCACTTTAAATGTGGTCCATTTTTTTGAGGCCGAAAACACCGGTTAGCGGCTTCCAAATTTTACGAAAAATCCATCAAAAGTTGAAAAAATAACATGACATTCAACTCACGACAGTTAATCAATCAGTCAATATTTGATTGAGGTTCCTTTTCGGCGGCTGCATCAGTGCGCTTGTACACAAGCACTTCCTCAAAACGGTGACATCTACACACGGTTGAAAACAAACTGCACTGCAAGTGCTGACACCCCGAATTACAAACCTGAAAGCGAAAGAAGGAGAAAGAAAAAAAAAAAACGGTGATTAATATTTTGCGGTAAAGTTGTCAATTTGTTTTGAAATGTCGATCGCTGATGACAGATTCAGACTATTGAGGAGGAATATGTAAATATGAGTACTGAATCTGAGCATATGAAACAACTTTTTATCGACTGTTGAATTTATTACTGACTGGGAATTTTCCCAGTTCCAAAAATCGGTTCACAATCCCGGATCAAAATCGGTCGGATTTTGGTCCGATCAACCCGTGAATCGGTTAGAAAAGAGACCAGAAATCCAACCGAATTTGGACCAATTCAGTGCCCTGGTGACACAACTTTCCTGACGACGAGAAGTTTTTGTAAGCTGTCAAAACAAACAGTTCGTTTTCTGATCAAATTCGGACAGTTTTCCAACCTAAATCGGCCAGTTTTCCGATTAAATCGGACAAAAAATGGCCTGGATCCGAACGCTCTGCCCTATTGTTTTTGTGGTTTTTCTGCCCTGTTGTATGTATTTTATTGGAGTTATCAGGAATTATGTTTGTTTGGAAATTAAGTTTAGTCAATTTTCATTCTTTTATTGATTTTTTTTGATAAACTTATCGACAAAAATGAAGCTTTTCCGACCAGTTCAGTTAACTCCGGTTTCCATGCAACGACGATGGTGCAGGCGATTTTGCACTTTCCGGAACTTCTCTTGGGTGGCATTTTATCATCGATCATGCACCGGATGTTGTGAAGGTGTTTGATAAGATTATGGTTCTCTCTATGTTAATAATAAATTATTAGTAACTTTAGCCGCCGATCGTGGCCTAGAGGATAGCGTTCAAGTCTTCCAAGCCAGAGGTCATGAGATCGAATCTCGATCACGGCATACCTAGTACACTTTCTGTGGGTCGGTGGTTTTAGCATTTTTAAGGTGCTAGCCATCTCATCCTTGAAAGATGTAGGGTAACGGACTTATTTTAGACAAGGGAACCTATTTTGGACCACCTTGTCTAGCTCTCTTATAAAGCAACTAATAATGAAAAAAATTAGTGCATTACATTAAGTGCCCGACCTTCAACAATGCTTGCTAAAAAAATTCATGATTATTTGTTTAATAAGAGAGCTAGACAAGGTGGTCCAAAATAAGTCCGTCACCCTACGCCTTAGAGTTAAGTAAATTCGATCTCTTCAAAAAAAACATGAAGTTTCACTGAGTTCCTATATATGTGTGTTCGTTTAAAAAAAAATTGAATCGACAATATATCTACAAACTTACCAGTAGAGTTTCAATGTGAAGACCCAAGCTTCGTCTTCTTTCGGGTTTCGGTTCACAAATGACAGTACATTATAAAAAACCAGATTGCTGTATTAAAAACTGACCGAATTCCAACCAAAACCGAACGGATTCGAACTGTTCGATATCGATTTTTGTCATTCTAAACTATTCGAAGGCAGCGAGGAAATGGTCCGAAAAAACGAACAAAAACCGAACAAATATCGAACGGTTTTTAACTGACAAGCTTTCTTTTGACATTAATCCGCCCGTTAGTGAAAAAACGGTTGATAAACAAAACAAATATTAGTAGTTTTAATTCAATCAGATACTTCCTAAGACAGACGTTGGTCCGCTTTGTTAATGTTTTTTGTTTTGAAAAATCATAACATCACAGTTCACTTTTTTTAACTGTGAAGATCAGATTTGTTCAATGCCTTTTCAAAATACAAATCCTTTTTTGTTGAAATTAAAAATTCATTTTCAGTAGAAATTTTACATTTTTTTATCAGTTTCAAATGCGATGAATCCCGAAAAAACATTATTGTGGCACATATCGTTGAACTTCTATTTCATTTTGGCGTCAAATACATTTAGATACTGCGCGGTCATTGAACATGCTCAATGTTGTTGTTATTCAGCGAACCACGATATGCCAAAACATTGTAAACAATAAAAAATCAGCTGCTCGTTCGACAAGATGGGAAATATTTCGATGATTATTTTTTATGTTAACAGCTCCCCACAGAAAACTATGATTGAAAACTGCTCGAATTTTTTTTTTTTAACCAAGTGACACGACTTCTACTTTTATACTGACAATAATAATTTAAAATGAGTCTCTTTCCAGTCAGTGTGGAAACCGATCAGAAAATTATCAAAATTTGGCTATTTTTAAAGTGAAGTTTTTTTCAAAAAAGTGGCTAGAAAAAAAAGACAAAATTCGGCACAGTTCAATGAACACAATCGCCAAAAATTTGCCACAACGATTACCGATTCTTTGCAAAATTTGCACCCGAACAGCAACAACAAAACCCGGTACACGACTTGTCAGAGAACCGAAACGTCAAACAATTGACACAGCTTACTTTGATTGATCGCCTTGCCGAGGGTTGCAAATTGCCATGCTCTTCTCTTCCACGAGTCGAAACGCAAAAACCCATGCAGCACAAATTTGCCAACACAATTTCTCGACAAGTAGCGAACACAAGCCCGATGAAATGATTTTGCATAAAAAGAATTGCGTGAAATTTGCTTTCATTCTTCCACTGAATGAAGCGCAATGACTTTCGAATGATCGATAACACTGACTCATCATCGTTGTGGATGCGTTATCACAAAACCGACAAACGACCCTCGAAGCGTTCGGGATCGGGTCGGGTGATGCTTTCTCCTGCCGGCTTGCTTCGATCCGTCCGTGCCGTTTCTCCCCCGCATTTTGTCTCTCGGCCGCCTGCTTTGTTGATAACCGAAACCAATCGGTGCAAATGTCAAGAGAATTCTTTGCCTTTGGGTTCCGAGTTGAGTGAAGTGAAGTAAGTAGATTGGTCCTCCAATGAACTCCCGAGAATTTTTTTTTTTTCAAGTACAGCTTCCGTGAATAATTTCCAAAGACTCGAACGGCGGGCGGTGGCGGATTTTCCCGGATCCGGCGGATGGGGCGAACGAATTGGTTGGGCACACGCGTGGAGAATCGGACGCACGTCAAGGATTTCTCCCAAAATGCGAAGGAGGCTAGACTATCGGTTCTGAGATTTCAATTCCACATCGAGGGGCCCCGGGAGTATGAGGCAGCCCTTGACGAGGGTGAATGGCTCTCGGAGCAGAGACGAGCACTTGGCCTAGCCTTTGAGGGGTGCGTCAAGTGTGTAATCGATTTATTTAAAGCTTTAATTGCTGGGTCGAAGAACGAGTGGCGTGGGACAAAAAGGTCGGGATCTTAATTAATCATCGAACGGGGATTTGTGCGAGCCTTTCGTTTGGAAAACGAGGAAAATGCAGAAGCGAATTTTCCGTTGCATCATCGTCAGCAATTTTCCGATGATGAATGTGATAAAACCTTTGAATAGAACAATCTTTGTGCGTAAATTATTTTTCTCGAGGAATACTTCAACGATTGAGAATGGTTTACAAGCATTATTGAAAAACACCGCTGGCTATATTGTCACAGTCACTGATCCAACTGTAGAATCTCAAGAAAATCCACAGTCGTTCTTCAGTGAATCACTACAAAAAATTCTTCGACCGGCCTCTTTCGGCTAAGGTCAATCCGGACGTGATGACCCGTTTCGTCGTTCCAATTGACACCCATGATAATAAACCTTCATTTGTTTCTATACTGGCAAACTGTTCCCAGAAGAAGAAGAAGGTGTCATAAACACGTCAACACTCGCTTGAAAGCGAAACCGTGGAAAGCCGGCAATCGGAAGAAACAACTTTGGTGGTTCGTTCCAGGAACTTTAAAAGGCTCTGATTCGGGGTTCGGTACTTGTGTTGCATAAGTCTCGTCCAGGTGAGCTTACCGTTTCCTACAAGTATTCGTATCCCATTCCGGCAGGATCGCCAAATGTAGGGAACACGCTCCAGCTTGATCCGTCGTTAAATTTTCCTCGAAAACGGGATTTAATTTGGCCGTACGCGCACCTTTGCACTTCCTTTTTCCGAACTTTTCTTTGGAATTTCGTTGCACTTCCGAAGAAAAAACAAACTGAAAACAACTGACGTCCATCTGTCTACCTCGAAAACGTTCCCTCCTTTCGGATGTGTGTGATGGTCAATTTTCGGTTCTAATCCGTGTTATTATGGGTATTATGATAAGTTGATTTGTTTCCGTGTGTTCGGACACGGAAGAAATTAGAAGAGCTAAAACGAAAAAGAAAAAAAAATCAGTGCGTTCATCATCGGTATTAGCTTTCATTACTAGGCTTTCTTATTTCTTATGACCGGTTTTAGATTTTTTTCACTCGAACTTGGATTCCCGCGTTCTTGGAAACTCTGCTCGACTCGATTCGATTCAACCACGTATCGTTTTCCATTAGTTTTCAATATTTACATTCTTAAGCTTTTCAAACGTGAGCGCGTAACTCGGGTAGCTGCATTTGTCAATAGCAATCAGCTTCAAGCAGCAGGAGACGAAGAGACCCATTTCGGAAGCACTGTTTGTCGATTGTTCTTACTACTGAATGGTTAATGTACCGAAGAGAATACGATGGCTAGACGAATCTCTAGCTCGCTATTTGATCGCGGCAAACATTTTTAGAGTCCGACTGAGATTTGATAAAACAAAAAAGTGTCACCGAGTTTCGTTGTCAAACGTGAGGAACGAGTAAAAACAAACAAATGCGAATGGTGCTTTTGACTTTCTGAGGTTGGAAACCATCAAAGTTGGCGCAGAGTCGATCAAACAATAAACTCTTTTCAAAGATCTAGTTCGCTGGAAATCGAGATCGATTGTCATGGTGATCGCAGGCAACACCACCAACGACGAAAGTACAACCGATCGCTTAAAATCAAGGTTTGTTTATAATGGAATACAAATAGGGTTTGTTAGGTAAGAGCAAGTGGCGCCCTCAAGTGTGGGACAGGTGAATCTCAGCAGGACACAGTGCAATGGCGATCCTACACGCTCCATTTTTAAACTCAAAATTAAGTTTGACCGAGGTTCAAAGCATAGTTCGATTCTATGAACTTAAAGTTAAGTTCCCTGTTTCTTCCTTGCGATCGTTCAAAACGAAGTTCGAACTGCGACCTCAAAACTATTTGGCATAAAAAATGTTCAAATTGAAATTCGGTTGTCGAACTTAGTTTTGAGTATGCTTGTCAGAACTTAATTTTGCGATTGCCCAGTCAAACTAAAATTTGAGGGCTGCCACTGAACTGATGTGGTCTGACAGTGGTCAAATCATAGTTCGATTGAATGAACTAAAGTTGAGTTCCATGTTTCCTTCTTGCAATGGTTCAAAACGAAGTTCGAACTGCGAACTAAAACTAATCCCATGAAGAAAGTTCAAATTGGAGTTCAACTGTCGAACTTAGGTTTGAGTATGCCAGTAAGAACGTATTTTTTTTAGATTGTTCAGTCGAACTCAAAGTACTGAAAAATTGAAGTGCTGTTTTGAACCAAAACAACTTAATTTTGAGTTTTAAAAAAGGAGCGTGTACCAGACTCAATAGTTATTTTTGACATTTCTCACGCACATTAGCTGGCTTCCCACTAGCGTGTACGGACGAGAACGGAAGAATTAACCACTAAAAATAGGACTATTGACAGTTCATCAATAATGTAAAGGACCTAGCTGAGAATTTCGGTAAAGTTGTCTGTTAAGACAAGTCTGACAGTCCATGTCAGTCCAGTACAGTTAATCAAAGTTGGCAGTTAAGGCTGGTTTGTCAGATAATAGGTTCAGTTGAGGCAATGTGAAAGTTGTGGGCTTCGGTCTTGTTAAGGACTTGCTGGACAAAGTTTCCAGTTGAGGACTTGACCCAGCAAATATTATAGTAGGTATATTTCACAACAAATTTATAGAATGATCATATAAAACTCGAAAAAAAAACAGGATTTACCCACCAAAGTGGAGGCAATATACATACATATTTTTAAATTCTGTCCAGAGCAGAGGTGTCAGGTGTCCTGATTTTTCAGGATTTGTCCTGATTTTCGAAAGGCCTTCCTGATTTTTCAAAATCGCTTGAATTGTCCTGATTTTTGAAAAATGACCCTTAAAATGTCCTGATTTGTCCAGATTTTTTTTAAAATATCTAAATTATTACTTAATTTATTGATAAGTGATGAAAAAATCAAACAAATCATTAATTAAACAGTTTAACCCGTTTATCCGATGATGATCTTTGGTTCAAATGATATTTAAATGGTGTTTTCGATATTAACTGAAAGCCAGCCAAGATTCTTCTAGCACCAGTTGCATAATTTGAGGCGTCTTCAGCACCTGTATTTCACCTTTAGTTATTCAATCCAAGTAGAGCTGCGTTTTATTTTCATCAATTTAGTGGTGTCCTGAAAAATCCTGATTTTTTCATCGCGGTGTCCTGATTTTTGACAAAACCACCTGGCACCTCTGGTCCAGAGCGATAAGAACTATACAAATTGGACGATATTCAATACCTTATTCATACATCCTGAAAGTAAGCAAGAGAGCGCAAGTTTTGCTCTCAATTCATACAAACCGTTGTAAGCGACAATATTTGCTGCTTCTCTCATTGGACAATTGTTTCAAATGAATCATCTGATTTTAAGTAATCTGGTGGCACTGCTACTCACAGAGAGAACAACAAGGTTATAGGTCGATTCACAGCAGTGCCTACTGTTTTTGACATTTCGCGATTCCTGTTTTGATTCCTTATTTTCCTATTCTACACGCTGATGAAGCAAAGCAAACATTTGGGTTCTCATTTAATTCTCATTCACACGTTTTTAGCAAAAGTTCTTAGCTCAATTTTGGGATAAAAAAATAAAAAGTAAATTAGATGTTTCAAGTATCAAATAATGAAAAATCAATCATTTCGTTTGTTAATCCAGCTGAAATAAATATACTTAAACTTAAAAGTTAAACCACTGACATACTGACTGGCGCTGCTCGATAATTAACGAGAATGTCGATACCAGTAAAATTTTCATGCTCGAATTGCTGCCGCACAATGTCGACGATAGGAGGCTTCTAGCCAAAAACTGAGAGGAATTTTGTTCTAAGTCTCATGTCAGTGTGATTAGTTGTCAAACTATCTGACGTTATTTTTATTCCTAGAAAATATCATGTCGTAAAAAGTTATAACAGTGCAGACTTTACTTTCAGAATGTTAACCGGAGAATTTTCCTATATTGGATTCTTCTGTAAACGTATTTTGTTGTCGTACAAGGTGGTACAAGTATGTGCATTTGTTTACAGCTTCCGGTAAAAATAACAAATGAGGCTTCCGGACAATCGATTCGGCACATTGGAATTCCTTAGAAGTTTCCACATTTGGACATTCGATGGGATTTTTTGTTTTAAGTAGACGCGCTTTCCCAGAATATTCAATGCAAACTGGTTGGTCCAGAACAAATGTGTTGAAGATGGGTTTTGAAAACATGTTGAAACATTCTTATAAACAAACCTCCTTTTCGAAATTTTTACGAATTTTCAACTTTCTGTTCATTTCCAAAAAGATAAAAATGAAAAACCAAAAAAATGCGCTAAATTTAATTCACAAAATAGAACTTGGTTTTTTGCTATCTCTCAACTGAGTTTTGAGTTAGATTTTTTGACCGTGCAGCTACACGAAAAATTTCGCCGCACTCCATTTCTCGTTCGTAAAATTTTGTAAACAGGACGCGCGAACTGTCACCACAAAAGGGAACATACGTCATCGTGAATCGACCCATTCTCTCACTTGTCTCCCGCGCAGCAGAATAAATTTGCAAACATGGCGGACATTTTATCATATCCGATTTATACCGACTTCAAGTAACCATTTTTACGATCGTTTACTTAATTGGTAGGAATTGCGCTTCGTATTACAATTTTTAACGACTTAATCTATAATTTTTAATGCGATTTTATATTTGCTGGGCAATCAACTTTAGGTAATGTTGCCAGTTGAGTTGCCAATGAACGAAGTTGCTTTTGATACTGTTCAGACAAAATTAACAAATTAGGACTTCAGTCCAGTTTAGACAAAGTTGCCAGTGGAGGACTTCGGTACAGTTAAGGCAAACTTTCCAGTTGAGGATTTTTATCAAGTTTTACAATGTTGCCAAATAATAACATTGGTTAAATTTAACCAAAGTTGCTCGTTAAGGACTTCGTTCAAGTTGAAGCAAAGTTTCCAGTTGAGAAGTTTGGACCAGCTTATGCAAGGTTAGCAGTTGAGGACGTTGGATCAGAAAAGCAAAGTTGCCAGTTGAACATTTGGATCCTGTTTAAGACAAAGTTGTCAGTTGAGAAGATTTGGGCTGGAAATCGACCCAGTTAAGGTAAAGTATTCAGTTGGGGACTTTGGTCCAGTATATGCAAAGTTGCTACAGTTAAGGCAAGTTTGTCAGTTGAGAACTTTGTTCCGGTTTAGGCAAAGTTGTCAGTTGAGGATTTTGGTCCAGTTTAGGTAAATTTGCCAGCTGAGAAGATTACTCGAAGTTAACGAAAGTTGTCTGTAAAGGATTCGGTCAAGTTGAGGCAAAGTTGCCAGTTTAGTTTGGTAAAGTTTAAGCAAAGTTGGCAGCTGAGAATTTTGGTCCAGTTGAGGTAAAGTTGCCAGTTGAACATTTTGATCCTGTTTAAGACAAAGTTGCCAGTTGAGAAAATTTGGGCTGGAAATAAACCGATTAAGGTACAGTTTTCAGAAGAGGATATGCAAAATTGCCAGTTGAGGACTTTGCTCCAGTTGAGATTGGTCTGGTTAGGGCAAAGTTGTCAGTTGAGGATTTTGGTCCAGTTGAGGTAAATTTGCCAGCTGAGAAGATTGCTCCAAATTAACCCAAGTTGTCTGTAAAGGATTCGGTCAAGTTGATGCAAAGTTGACAGTTGATAATTTTGATCCAGTTAAGGCAATGTTGCCAGTTAAACATTTTGATCCTGTTTAAAACAAAATTGCCAGTTGAGAAGATTTGGGCTGGAAATTAACCAAGTTCAGGTATAGTTTTCAGTAGAGGATGCAAAGTTGCCAGTTGAGGACTTTGCTCCAATTGAGGTTGGTCCTGTTTAGGCAAAGTTGCCAGTTGAGGATTTTGGTCCAGTTTAGGTAAATTTGCCAGTTGCGGAGATTGGTCCAATTTAACCCAAGTTGTCCGTAAAGGATTCGGTCAAGTTGAGGCAAAGTTGCCAGTTGAGTTTGGTAAAGTTCAATCAAAGTTGGCAGTTGAGAATTTTGATCCAGTTAAGGCAAAGTTGCCAGTTGAACATTTTGATCCTGTTCAAAATAAAGTTGCCAGTTGAGAATATTTAGACTGGAAATTAACCTAGTTAAGGTACAGTTTTCAGTAGAGGATATGCAAAGTTGCCAGTTGAGGACTTTGCTCCAGTTGTGGTTGGTCCGGTTGAGGCAAAGTTGCCAGTTGAGAATTTCGGTCCAGTTTAGGTTAATTTGCAAGTTGAGAAGTTCGTCCAATTTAACCCAAGTTGTCCGTAAAGGATTCGGTCAAGTTGATGCAAAGTTTCCAGTTGATAATTTTGATCCAGTTAAAGCAATGTTGCCAGTTAAAGATTTTTATCCTGTTTAAAACAAAATTTCCAGTTCAGAAGATTTGGGCTGGAAATTAACCAAGTTCAGGTATAGCTTTTAGTAGAGGATGCAAAGTTGCCAGTCGAAGACTTTGCTCCAGTTGAGGTTGGTCCGGTTGAGGCAAAGTTGCCAGTTGAGGATTTTGGTCCAGTTTAGGTTAATTTGCCAGTTAGGAAGATTGGTCCATTTTAACCCAAGTTGTCCGTAAAGGATTCGGTCAAGTTAAGGCAAAGATGCCAGTTGAGTTTGGTCCAGTTTTAGCAAAGTTGGCAGTTGAGAATTTTGATCCAGTTAAGACAAAGTTGCCAATTGAACACTTTGATCCTGGTTAAGACAAAGTTGCCAGTTGAGAAGATTTGGGCTGAAAATTAACCAAGTTAAGATACGGTTTTCAGTTGAGGATTTTGCTCCAGTGAGGTTGGTCCGGATACAATTAAGAAAAGTTGCCAACTGAGGTCTCTGATCCAGTTTAGGATTTATTTAAATCGAAGCAATCCAACTTTTTACACTACCCAGTCAAAAAAAAAACATTTAAATCGAGTTCTGTTGGAATGAGAGGAGTCAAGCAGCCTTTTTCCATGAGAAAAGCTGCGTAACTGCTCGATAACAAGTCCAGAAATTCCAAAATCAATTCAAAGCACTTCCAGCTCTCAAAAAAGATTCGTTCCAAACCTAGAACCGGGTGTGTGTGACATTTTATGAACTCCCATTCCGGTTCCGATTTTTTTTTTCTCCGTAAATGTCATCTGGCTTTTGTGTTGCTGCATTGTAGGAAGGTACTTTTAAATCGGTAACTGGGCCTCGCGCAAATTTAACAAAAAATCCAAGTTCATAAATCTTGTCCGCGACGCGGCGTGCTCGGAAAATTGACTTCCCTGTGTAGTTTTTGATAACTTGCCTCCTCCACCTTCAAGTTGACGTTTTCGAGTACTGCGACAGTCGACATTTGACGACGACGAGGGGTCCCGCAATCAAAAGTCGCGAAACAATGTTAAAGTTGCCTGTTTATCAAGGGATACGATAAAGGGTTTCCCGAGGCTGCTGCGTCCTCGCTTCTTTTGTATATTTTTATATTGCTTGTAATTAAATAAACGAATGGCTATAAAAGTTTCGGTCCATGGGTTTGCTGGAAGTTTTCCTGAGCGGCAGGAGACGAGGGGTCGGGCATTGTTGAATTAGGACGGATAAATTACATTTGCCCGGGAACTCTCGGAATTGAGTTGTATCTGGCAAAAATCTACAACATCGTCCCTACCATCCCATTCCTGAAAGCAGCAGCCAGAGAGTACAAAGAAGGAATATTTCACCCTCGTATGATTTTCCATTATTACAGCAATCATCGCAGCAATCCACCCCTGTCGCCGTCGTTTGTTTCATCCGAACAGGGCCTACTGCGTTCCTACATTTTCCTTCGGGTCGAAATCGAGCAAGGCTGTCGCTGCTGCAGTCTGTCAGTTTCAGTTCAATGGAATATGAGCGTCGACTCGTGTGTTGTCGACACGGAAGAAGGTTGATTTTTTCACGCAAATTTGGCACCTCCGAGGTTGGGTTTGGGTAGACATCTGGATCTTGTCTTGCCCTGCAGGAATGTTTTGCGGCAAAATCCCTCCCGGGGCCACTCACCGCAATATCTGTCATAAACAATGGATTTTTCTTCGCCCCTTGCCACCCCCTTATGCGAGAAACCTTTCCAGAAGACTAGAGGGCCGCTTTTGACAGAAAACGTCGAATCGTTACATGATTAAGTCAAATCACATTACAATAATTTGATTACCATTTGCTTGGATCAGGGCATGCGGTTTTCTTTACTTGGTTTTTTTTTTCGAGTTTGGTATTGTTTTTATTTGTCCTGCGTTACGCTAAAAGGCAGAAGAATGTGGGGACTTATTCCACTGAACTGGATCCGAAATTACTTGGGCTGAAATGTGATTAGAACCTGCTCGGTGAAATGTGCCTCTGGATTTCGTTACCCGTGAGCTTCTGGGGTTTCTGGAACCCAAGTCAGCGTGAAAAGTGAGGTTATCAGAGCTTTGGTGCCATCGAGGTATCGCCGATTGGTGGCAGATTTTCCAACCTCCAGTTCGAGCAGACGGGGGATCTGCTGTCGCGTAATTGTGATTAGCGGTGAAATCGGATTCCATTTGCTCGTGGGGTTTGGTGGTACAAATGTGTAAGACGGCTTGTCATTAGTAAATCCAAAAGGTCAACAATTCTGAGAACGCCAATAAGTGCGTAAGGAACAAAGCTGAGGTTTAATCTGACAAATATATGATGCAATAATAGCGTAATACACATAGTGTATAGCTAAACGAGAGAACGATTGATTACGCTTAAACCAGAAAAAATCACTCCAACATCATTCAACATCATCTTTAAATGATAGATGACATACACTTAAACTTATAAGTTCAAATGACATCAACAGTCATTTATAAAATTATTTTTTGATCAAAAATCTACCCCAGATAACATGTACAATAAATGAGCATTCTATTTCTAGTGTAAAATTCATGACGTTTGCTAGCCTAAACTTCGATTACCCAATGAGAAATCGGGGCTAATTAACAGCTCTTCATACCAACCTGTTGTTCAAAATTTTGTATTATTATTGATGCAGTTAAAATCCAAAGTTTTCGTGCTGACACAAAATCTATAAAATTGATTAATTTCAAACTGACATAATTGGTCACATGGTTTTGTCACATGACCAACTTGAAAAAATTGGATAAATTGGATAAATTTATAAAATTCAAAATGTGGCTATAATTGACAAACTAATGTAAAATAACAGTTTTCACGAAATTCACAAAATTTACCAAATTTACAAAAATCTATAAACAAAATCTACAGATTGACAAAACATATTGAAATAAATGAGAAGTTATTGAGAGATGATCAATCAAAAGAAGACTTGTGTGAAGGTCACAAACCAAATTAGATATTAATGAAAAGGTATTGAGATGATGATCAATCAAAAGAAGACTTGCGAGAGGTCAAGTCCAGTTTGGTTTGTGCGAAGGTCACAAACCAAAATGAAATTGATGAAAAGTTGTTCAGAGAGGATCAATTAAAAGAAGACTTGCGAGAGGTCAAGTCCAGTTTGATTTGTGCGAAGGTCACAAACCAAATTTGGTATTAATGAAAAGTTATTGAGATGTTGATCAATCAAAGGAAGACTTGCGAGAGGTCAAGTCCCGTTTGATTTGGGCGAAGGTCACAAACCAAATTGAAAAAAATGATAAGTTACTGAGAGATGAACAATCAAAAGAAAACTTGCGAGTGATCAAGTCCAGTTTGATTTGTGCGAAGGTCACAAACCAAATTGAAATTAATGAAAAGTTGTTGGGAGAGGATCAATTAAAAGAATACTTGCGAGAGGTCAAGTCCAGCTTGATTTGTGTGAAGGTCGCAAACCAAATTTGATATTAATGAAAAGTTATTGAGATGATGATCAGTCAAAAGAAGACTTGCGAGAGGTCAAGTCCAGTTTGATTTGTGCGAAGGTCACAAACCTAATTGAAATAAATGAGAAGTTATTGAGAGATGATCAATCAAAAGAAAACTTGCGAGCGATCAAGTCCAGTTTGATTTGTGCGAAGGTCACAAACCAAATTTGATATTAATGAAAAGTTATTGAGGTGATGATCTGAAAAAAGAAGACTTGCGAGAGGTCAAGTCCAGTCTGATTTGTGCGAAGGTCACAAACCTAATTCGATATTCATTAAAAGTTATTGAGATAATGATCAATCAAGAGAAGACGTGCAAGTGGTCAAGTCCAGTTTGATCTGTGCGAAGAACACAAATCAAATTTGATATACATGAAAAGTTATAAGGATGGTGATCAATCAAAAGAAGACTTGTGAGAGGTCAAGGTCAAGATTATATAAAACTGTAACTTTGATCCCAAATTAAGTTCAGAATTCCGAAAAACGCTTCTAGGTCAGAAAACGCATTTTGAAGTAGTGATCCCAAATTAAGCTAAGAATCCTAAAAAAACGCTTCCAAATGCCAAAAACGCATTTTAAAGATGGGATCCCAAGTAAGACTAAGGGCCGCACGCTTCCAAGGGCCAGAAAATGCATTTTAAAGTTGTGATTCCAAATTAAGCTCAAAATTTCGAAAAAACGCTTCAAAAGGCCAGAAAACGCATCTTAAAGTTGTGATCCCAAATTAAGCTCAGAATACCGAAAACATGTCTCTGAAGGCCAGGAAACGCATTTTGAAGTTTTGATAATTAGGCTCAAAATCCCGAAAAAAAAGGCTTCCAAAGGCCAGAAAATGCACTTTAAAGTTGTGATCTCAAATTAAGCTCAAAATCCCGAAAAAAACGTTTCTAAGGCGAGAAAATGCATTTTAAAGGTGTGATCCCAAATTAAGCTCAGAATCCCTGGCCTCTAAAGGCCAGGAAAGGCATTACAAAGTTGAGATCCTAAATTAAGCTCAAAATCCCTCAGAATTCTAGGATTGCCGATATTGAAAAAAAAAAATATTAATAAAATCTACAAAATTGACTTGTAAAAATTTACAACATGGACGAAATTGTCAAAAATAAAGTAATTGACATAATTAATAAAATTCACAAAAATACAAAATTTAAAACAAGAAAAAAAAAATCAAAATTGACAAATATTATAAAATTGGTAAAATTAATAAAATTTCCAAGGAAAATTGTGAAATTTGTGAATTTTGACAAAATCATCTAAATTTACAAATTGGATAAAATTGACAAATTTGACAAAATTGACAAATTTAATTCAATAAACAAAATAGACTAAATTTACAAAACTAAAAAAAATTTAAAAATGACCAAAAACGATAATATTGTCAATTATATCAAAAACTTTTAAAAATGGTAAATTCTTACTAAATTATCAAAATTGAAACTTTTTTTACATGTTCAGCATTAATAACACTTTCAGAAATGATGAAATTGTCCAAATTACCAAAAGTGCCAAAATGTCAAAAAAATAAAAAAATGACAAAAATTATACATAAGGCAAAATTACAAAAACCAAAATGACAAAAATAATAAAAAAAAGGCATAAGGGACAAAAATGATAACAAAACAAAAATTAAAAAAAAAACAAAAATTATGGTAAATTGATGAAAATTAAACGAAAATGACTGGGAAGACTAAAATGACAGAAATTACAAAAACTGCGAAAACTTGAAAAAGGCAAATAATGACAAATATTCCACCAATTCCAAAATTGCCAAATTGTAATGGAAATCTTAACAGTGTCAAAAATGTACCGACAATTTCCAGTTTTATAAAAAAGTGAATTAAGTCTGGCTGATTAAGTGAACTTTCTCTTAGCCTCTAACGCGTGTTTCAACACTTACTATAATTTCAGTATGTGTGAGTGTCCTTCGAGCTGGATCGAAGGACCTCTGAAATGAAGATTCATACACACTAATAACTATCCATCAATTTGAGTGGTTGCATTAGTTTAATTGTCCGAAATTGATGAATTACTGTCTAAATTCAACGCTTGAACTTTTTTTTCGGATCAGGTTTTTGGAACTAAGAGTTTACAAATGTACCTTTCGGCTCTATTAATACTCCATCTCTATTGCAGAGAGCGATGAATTCATCTCCTTAAAGTTGTCAAAACAACCTACCCAGATTTTAATTTTTTCCAAAACTTTTGAAATTACACAAAATACACAAAAAAATCTAACAAGACAAAGTCAATCAATCCGGAGGCAAAATAGGACAAGTTTCGATCCCGAATTAAAATCGAAAAAATTACTTCCGATTGTTCGAAACCGATAAAGAACCAGCTATTATCGGGCAAATTTTCAGCCATTAGCAAACAAACGGGTAAACGTCACCCGAAACGTGTGCGTGCGTGTCGTGCGATGATCGCCGATGATGACATTTCGGAACTGTCAACACCGGAGAAATGACACAATTCAGTTCAGAGCCTATCAACGATAGAAAATCTCCTTCTTTCATCAGTTCAGTATATGTTCGAAATTTTTGGCTGGCAGGATCGTCAATGTGAATATAATAAAGGATTTTTTTACTTCAATTGTATTCTGTCGACTGTCGTCGAGAGATAGCGATCTGGTGCTGGCTGACGGTCTGGGTTGTGATTGAAGGAAAACCATCATCGGCCAGGGGGTTAAGTGGCCTGGTCGGAATCGATATCGAGGTCGTTGATTCAATTGTGGGGTGTTGTTGATGGGCGCCAGGCGTCGTTTTCAGTAGAATAAGCCAGATTTTTCGCAGCATCACCAGCAGCAACAACGGATTCCCCGATTTAGGAAAAACCCAGTTGGAATTGGGAAGTAGTTCCATGTCCTTCTTGGACGGGGAACTTTCCGGCACGTGCCATGACTAAAAACTGGATTTAGCCGCGCCTGTTGTATCATGAAATTGTCACATGCCAAATTACATTCAAATACTTTCGAACAAACGGCGGCGAACTTTCTGTGAGGCGCACTTGTGAGACGCGTTATGATCCGTTATTATTAGTCCTGGAAGCTTACAGCATCCAGCTTCTGCTGCTGCCGCCGGAGGAAAACCCGAAAGGGGGAACAAGGCGGAAGTCACTGATAATTAATGGTGTAAGAGCTCTTCTCTCCGTGTCGCTCGTTCGTTTTCGAATTCTTCAGAAACATCGAGCAGAACTTAGCCGCCACGTGGTTTGACGAAAGCGAACTTGAAAACCACAATGCTCGAGTCGCGTGCCGGCGATATTTTTATTAGTTGTCCGGAATCCGTCTCCTTGCTGTTTTCGATTTTTCCATCCTAGCGTAGTCCCAATCTATAATGATGATGATTCCCATTTAGGAAAGTACAATGGACCGGGCAATGATATCATGTCTGTTTCATGTCTTCATTTTCGAAACGAGAAATTTTTTTCCCATCACCCAGGACAACCCGCCGTTAGAGATTGTCTAGTCTGTTTTGACTAGTTAGGAAGCATTATGAATCTCTATCACGAGAGCAAAAGGATTTCAAACGGCGACGTGTGCCGAGCACATGTGTCATAATCCTTGCTGATGAAGTGGTTTTTCTTGTATTTAGTAATGATTGCATTTTAGCCGGGTTTAATAAATTTTTACGCAATTTCTCCTATAGTTGTTTCAAGAGGTATTTTGCTCTCCCTAAATCGGAAAAATCGGCCGTTTGTGATGGGAAAATTATTTATCCAAGCAAAGTCGCGATAATTGAAACCAGTTTTTTTTTATTAAAAACTGAGAAAACTACGAAAATTTTCTGAAAATTCATTAAAAACAGGTAGGATTTCAAACTGGTTCGATGAATCAATTCCTCAAAAGGGTAGCAAAGTAGGCTATAAATAAACGTAAGAATTTTAAACTTAGCAAAATGGATTTTTGGAAGTCTACTATGATTTCCATATATACAATTTTGTCAATTCTGTAAAATTTTGTCAATTTTGTCAACTAATTCGATTTTGTCAATTTTATCATTATTGTCAATTTTTTCAATTTTGTCAATTTTGTCGATTTTGACAATTTTATCAATTTTGTCAATTTTGTCAATTTCGTCAATTTTGTCAACTTTGTCGATTTTTTTTTTAATTTTATCAATTTTGTCAGTAATGTTAATTTTGTCAATTTTGTCAATTTTGTCAGTTTTGTCAATTTTGTCAATTTTGTCAATTTTGTCAATTTTGTCAATTTTGTCAATTTTGTCAATTTTGTCAATTTTGTCAATTTTGTCAATTTTGTCAATTTTGTCAATTTTGTCAATTTTGTCAATTTTGTCAATTTTGTCAATTTTGTCAATTTTGTCAGTTTTGTCAATTTTGTCAATTTTATCAATTTTGTCAATTTTGTCAATTTAGTCAATTTTGTCAATTTTGTCAATTTTGTAAGTTTTGTCAATTTTGTCAATTTTGTCAATTTTGTCAATTTTGTCAATTTTGTTTATTTTGTCAAATATGTCAATTTTGTCAATTTTGTCGATTTTGTCAATTTTGTCAATTTTGTCAATTTTGTCAATTTTGTCAATTTTGTCAATTTTGTCAATTTTGTAAATATTGTCAATTTTGTCAATTTTGTCAATTTTGTCAATTTTGTCAATTTTGTCAATTTTGTCAATTTCGTCAATTTTGTCAATTTGTCAATTTTGTCAATTTTGTCAATTTTGTCAATTTTGTCAATTTTGTCAATTTTATCAATTTTGTCAATTTTGTCAATTTTGTCAATTGTGTCAATTTTGTCAATTTTGTCAATTTTGTCAATTTTGTCAATTTTGTCAATTTTGTCAATTTTGTCAATTTTGTCAATTTTGTCAATTTTGTCAATTTTGTCAATCCTGTCAATCCTGTCAATTTTGTCAATTTTGTCAATTTTGTCAATTTTGTCAATTTTGTCTATTTTGTCAATTTTGTCAATTTTTTCAATTTTGCCAATTTTGTCAATTTTGTCAATTTTGTCAATTTTGTCAATTTTGTCAATTTTGTCAATTTTGTCAATTTTGTCAATTTTGTCAATTTTGTCAATTTTGTCAATTGTGTCAATTTTGTCAATTTTGTCAATTTTGTCAATTTTGTCAATTTTGTCAATTTTGTCAATTTTGTCAATTTTGTCAATTTTGTCAATCCTGTCAATCCTGTCAATTTTGTCAATTTTGTCAATTTTGTCAATTTTGTCAATTTTGTCAATTTTGTCAATTTTGTCAATTTTGTCAATTTTGTCAATTTTGTCAATTTTGTCAATTTTGTCAATTTTGTCAATTTTGTCAATTTTGTCAATTTTGTCAATTTTGTCAATTTTGTCAATTTTGTCAATTTTGTCAATTTTGTCAATTTTGTCAATTTTGTCAATTTTGTCAATTTTGTCAGTTTTGTCAATTTTGTCAATTTTGTCAATTTTGTCAATTTTGTCAATTTAGTCAATTTTGTCAATTTTGTCAATTTTGTAAGTTTTGTCAATTTTGTCAATTTTGTCAATTTTGTCAATTTTGTTTATTTTGTCAAATATGTCAATTTTGTCAATTTTGTCGTTTTTGTCAATTTTGTCAATTTTGGCAATTTTGTCAATTTTGTAAATATTGTCAATTTTGTCAATTTTGTCAATTTTGTCAATTTTGTCAATTTCGTCAATTTTGTCAATTTGTCAATTTTGTCAATTTTGTCAATTTTGTCAATTTTGTCAATTTTGTCAATTTTGTCAATTTTATCAATTTTGTCAATTTTGTCAATTTTGTCAATTTTGTCAGTTTTGTCAATTTTGTCAATTTTGTCAATTTTGTCAATTTTGTCAATTTTGTCAATTGTGTCAATTTTGTCAATTTTGTCAATTTTGTCAATTTTGTCAATTATGTCAATTTTGTCTATTTTGTCAATTTTGTCAAATTTGTCAATTTTGTCAATTTTGTCAATTTTGTCAATTTTGTCAATTTTGTCAATTTTGTCGATTTTGTCAATTTTATCAATTTTGTCAATTTTGTCAATTTTGTCAGTTTTGTCAATTTTGTCAATTTTGTCAATTTTGTCAATTTTGTCAATTTTGTCAATTGTGTCAATTTTGTCAATTTTGTCAATTTTGTCAATTTTGTCAATTATGTCAATTTTGTCTATTTTGTCTATTTTGTCAATTTTGTCAATTTTGTCAATTTTGTCAATTTTGTCAATTTTGTCAATTTTGTCAATTTTGTCAATTTTGTCAATTTTGTCAATTTTTTCAATTTTTTCAATTTTGTCAATTTTGTCAATTTTGTCAATTTTGTCAATTTTGTCAATTTTGTCAATTTTGTCAATTTTGTCAATTTTGTCAAATTTGTCAATTTTGTCAATTTTGTCAATTTTGTCAATTTTGTCAATTTTGTCAATTTTGTCGATTTTGTCAATTTTATCAATTTTGTCAATTTTGTCAATTTTGTCAGTTTTGTCAATTTTGTCAATTTTGTCAATTTTGTCAATTTTGTCAATTTTGTCAATTATGTCAATTTTGTCTATTTTGTCAATTTTGTCAAATTTGTCAATTTTGTCAATTTTGTCAATTTTGTCAGTTTTGTCAATTTTGTCAATTTTGTCAATTTTGTCAATTTTGTCAATTTTGTCAATTGTGTCAATTTTGTCAATTTTGTCAATTTTGTCAATTATGTCAATTTTGTCTATTTTGTCAATTTTGTCAATTTTGTCAATTTTGTCAATTTTGTCAATTTTGTCAATTTTGTCAATTTTGTCTATTTTGTCAATTTTGTCAATTTTTTCAATTTTGCCAATTTTGTCAATTTTGTCAATTTTGTCAATTTTGTCAATTTTGTCAATTTTGTCAATTTTGTCAATTTTGTCAATTTTGTCAATTTTGTCAATTTTGTCAATTTTGTCAATTTTGTCAATTGTGTCAATTTTGTCAATTTTGTCAATTTTGTCAATTTTGTCAATTTTGTCAATTTTGTCAATTTTGTCAATTTTGTCAATTTTGTCAATTTTGTCAATTTTGTCAATTTTGTCAATTTTGTCAATTTTGTCAATTTTGTCAATCCTGTCAATCCTGTCAATTTTGTCAATTTTGTCAATTTTGTCAATTTTGTCAATTTTGTCAATTTTGTCAATTTTGTCAATTTTGTCAATTTTGTCAATTTTGTCAATTTTGTCAATTTTGTCAATTTTGTCAATTTTGTCAATTTTGTCAATTTTGTCAATTTTGTCAATTTTGTCAATTTTGTCAATTTTGTCAATTTTGTCAATTTTGTCAATTTTGTCAATTTTGTCAATTTTGTCAATTTTGTCAATTTTGTCAGTTTTGTCAATTTTGTCAATTTTGTCAATTTTGTCAATTTTGTCAATTTAGTCAATTTTGTCAATTTTGTCAATTTTGTAAGTTTTGTCAATTTTGTCAATTTTGTCAATTTTGTCAATTTTGTCAATTTTGTCAATTTTGTCAATTTTGTCAATTTTGTCTATTTTGTCAATTTTGTCAATTTTTTCAATTTTGCCAATTTTGTCAATTTTGTCAATTTTGTCAATTTTGTCAATTTTGTCAATTTTGTCAATTTTGTCAATTTTGTCAATTTTGTCAATTTTGTCAATTTTGTCAATTTTGTCAATTTTGTCAATTGTGTCAATTTTGTCAATTTTGTCAATTTTGTCAATTTTGTCAATTTTGTCAATTTTGTCAATTTTGTCAATTTTGTCAATTTTGTCAATTTTGTCAATTTTGTCAATCCTGTCAATCCTGTCAATTTTGTCAATTTTGTCAATTTTGTCAATTTTGTCAATTTTGTCAATTTTGTCAATTTTGTCAATTTTGTCAATTTTGTCAATTTTGTCAATTTTGTCAATTTTGTCAATTTTGTCAATTTTGTCAATTTTGTCAATTTTGTCAATTTTGTCAATTTTGTCAATTTTGTCAATTTTGTCAATTTTGTCAATTTTGTCAATTTTGTCAGTTTTGTCAATTTTGTCAATTTTGTCAATTTTGTCAATTTTGTCAATTTAGTCAATTTTGTCAATTTTGTCAATTTTGTAAGTTTTGTCAATTTTGTCAATTTTGTCAATTTTGTCAATTTTGTTTATTTTGTCAAATATGTCAATTTTGTCAATTTTGTCGTTTTTGTCAATTTTGTCAATTTTGGCAATTTTGTCAATTTTGTAAATATTGTCAATTTTGTCAATTTTGTCAATTTTGTCAATTTTGTCAATTTCGTCAATTTTGTCAATTTGTCAATTTTGTCAATTTTGTCAATTTTGTCAATTTTGTCAATTTTGTCAATTTTGTCAATTTTGTCAATTTTATCAATTTTGTCAATTTTGTCAATTTTGTCAATTTTGTCAATTTTGTCAATTTTGTAAGTTTTGTCAATTTTGTCAATTTTGTCAATTTTGTCAATTTTGTTTATTTTGTCAAATATGTCAATTTTGTCAATTTTGTCGTTTTTGTCAATTTTGTCAATTTTGGCCATTTTGTCAATTTTGTAAATATTGTCAATTTTGTCAATTTTGTCAATTTTGTCAATTTCGTCAATTTTGTCAATTTGTCAATTTTGTCAATTTTGTCAATTTTGTCAATTTTGTCAATTTTGTCAATTTTGTCAATTTTATCAATTTTGTCAATTTTGTCAATTTTGTCAATTTTGTCAGTTTTGTCAATTTTGTCAATTTTGTCAATTTTGTCAATTTTGTCAATTTTGTCAATTGTGTCAATTTTGTCAATTTTGTCAATTTTGTCAATTTTGTCAATTTTGTCAATTATGTCAATTTTTTCTATTTTGTCAATTTTGTCAAATTTGTCAATTTTGTCAATTTTGTCAATTTTGTCAATTTTGTCAATTTTGTCAATTTTGTCGATTTTGTCAATTTTATCAATTTTGTCAATTTTGTCAATTTTGTCAGTTTTGTCAATTTTGTCAATTTTGTCAATTTTGTCAATTTTGTCAATTTTGTCAATTGTGTCAATTTTGTCAATTTTGTCAATTTTGTCAATTTTGTCAATTATGTCAATTTTGTCTATTTTGTCAATTTTGTCAATTTTGTCAATTTTGTCAATTTTGTCAATTTTGTCAATTTTGTCAATTTTGTCAATTTTGTCAATTTTGTCAATTTTGTCAATTTTGTCAATTTTTTCAATTTTTTCAATTTTGTCAATTTTGTCAATTTTGTCAATTTTGTCAATTTTGTCAATTTTGTCAATTTTGTCAATTTTGTCAATTTTGTCAATTTTGTCAATTTTGTCAATTTTGTCAATCCTGTCAATTTTGTCAATTTTGTCAATTTTGTCAATTTTGTCAATTTTGTCAATTTTGTCAATTTTGTCAATTTTGTCAATTTTGTCAATTTTGTCGATTTTGTCAATTTTGTCAATTTTGTCAATTTCGTCAATTTTGTCAATTTTGTCAATTTTGTCAATTTTGTCAATTTTGTCAATTTTGTCAATTTTGTCAATTTTGTCAATTTTGTCAATTTTGTCAATTTTGTCAATTTTGTCAATTTTGTCAATTTTGTCAATTTTGTCAATTTTGTCAATTTTGTCAATTTTGTCAATTTTGTCAATTTTGTCAATTTTGTCAATTTTGTCAATTTTGTCAATTTTGTCAATTTTGTCAATTTTGTCAATTTTGTCAATTTTGTCAATTTTGTCAATTTTGTCAATTTTGTCAATTTTGTCAATTTTGTCAATTTTGTCATTTTTGTCAATTTTGTCTTTTTTTCCATTTTACAATTTTGTCATTTTTTTTTTTTCATTTTTTTCGATTTTGTTCATCTTGTCAATTTTGTCAATTGTGACAATTTTTTTTTCAATTTTTTCAATTTTATCAAATTTGTCAATTTTATCAAATTTGACAATTTTTTCAATTTTGTCAATTTTGTCAATTTTGTCAATTTTGTCAATTTTGTCAATTTTATCAATTTTGTCAATTTTCTCTGTTGTTTTTCTTTTCAGTTTAACTCAATTTGATTTAATTTATTTTTGGCCGTTTGTTAGTTTAATCAATGTTGAACTTTTTAAAATTTTTAGAATCTTGAAAATATTTATAATTTGTACAATTTAAATGCTTTTGTCAATTTACCAATTTTACCGTTTTGTCAATTTGGGAAAAAAAAATTCTATCAATTCGGTCCATTTAGTTTATTTAGTAAATTTTTTCAATTTTACATTTTTGATATTTTTTTTTTATTTTTATTAAAAATTTTACCATCTGGATTATTTTGAAAAATTAGTGAATTTTCAAAATTCTGAGAAGTTTTAGAAGTTGGGATAAATATTGGTTATAAATTCAAGGTGATGAAATTTAATCACTCTCTGGAAGATAGCTGGACTAATTTAAAAACCAAATGGTAACCGAAAAATCTTCAAAGAGTCCTGGTTGGAAATGAAAAATTTTCGGACTCAGTAGTTTTTACTATTATTAGTACCAAACGCGTTGATTGTAAATAGATAGCTTTATAATTCTCTCCCCTAAAATCAAACCTTGCCCTGGAAAAGAGTTGGACCAATTAAAGAACCAAAAGGTTAACTTTTACTTTATATTAAAGGATGTTAAAAACTGATCAAAGTTTGAACATTTTAAACGTTTATTCATAAATTCAACAAAACAAAACGTTTGAAAACAACCAAAACGTGTTGGAAGTTGTGATTTCTTATCTGTACTTTGAAAGGTCCTTCGATCCAGTACAAAGGACCCAAAAATACTGACCCGAGAAAGGAATTCCATGGTTTTAAAAATAAATTTGAAAAGGTTCTTCGCGGATCGAGTAGAAAAACTTAAGGTATGAAGAAAAGTTGGGCCTTTTTTCTGACTTCATTCATCTGCTTCGAACTTCAAACCGCAACCTCAATCGTCTCTGCTGCGATGAAATTAAATTTAATTAGAATCAAAACATAATTACAATCACGCATCACTACCCTCTGTAGAGTGCACTAGCGCCGATGACAGCAAAAATCCTGTCGCGGCCTGGACAGTTGACAATATCGTTTGTCGAGTGCACAATTTTCACTTTTCGACTCGACCTGGGAAATGTTGCAAATCAACCACCCGAAAAAGCGAAAATTTACCAACAAAAAAAATCTAGATCACATCGCCGTCGAAAACGACAGTCGTCGCTCGTCGACGAACGTCCTCTTTTTTGACTCTGTCTTCGACGAAGAAGAGCTGCATTCACCAACCACACGGGAAAACGTTTTAACCCTGTCGCCAAAGTGGTCGTTTAATTAAAAGTTAATTATAATGCAAAACTGCAAAAATCTTATTTCATGCCAAATTTGCTTTCAATTTGCTTCGGTTACGTTTGTTTGGATCGCAGCAGTGTGTCTTTTGGTTCTGGTGGTGTAAATATTCAGAAAAGTAGTAACTTGGGTGCGGTTGAAAATTTGGGTCTCGATAAAGGGGGCGAAAACACAGTTTTTCGAGTCGGTTTGATGCGTTCTTTTTTTCAGTGTTTTTATGCGTGACAAACGGGCATGATATGTCAAACTTCCGGTGGTCAGTCGAGGTCGAAGAGGTGTAAAGTGCCGCTAACTAGAGTTTTGGAACCATGGAAATACCGAACCCAATTAGTACCACAGCAGCCGGTAGCAGCATACAAGATAGATTCGAAAATTTTAATGAAGCATGTTCGATGAGTGTGGTGCAACACCAATGACTCGAGTGTTCGACACTTTTTCGGACAGATATCGTCACCGTCGTCATGGGATTTTTGATTTTTAGGTACAGTTAAACACGTGGAATGTTTGAAAAGAAGTGAAGCCGATCGTTGTTTGGCAATTAACACTTGCGAAATAATTTTCGGTTTTTGTCTTTTTGAAGTTTTGGAATTCCATTCATTTTTTTTTTGAAATTTTTGAATCGATTTCTTATAGGGAATTTTGGCTTCCATACCCAGTTAAAAAAATTGGAAGAAAATCGACCAAATGTTTTAGAGTCGATTTCTTACTGGGGATTTTTGATATAATACCCAGTTAGGAAATCGGTCGAAAATTCGGTAGATTTACCCGGTAAATCGGACGAAACGTGTAACACTTTTGAACAAGGTTTCCAAATCGAAATCAATTTCAACTTTAGGCGGAGGATGCAATCAGAAGCAACCCGGCCGGTCGTTAGCAAATCCCAAATGTAAACACAGCATCGAATACGTTGTCATCATTATTGACTGTCAGCCTTTGACGGTGAGGGGGCTGTCAAAACTTGGGTAAACACACTTCCCCAGTTGTTGTTGTTTTATTGCCTTCAATTAATGTGCTCTTTGTGTGTGATGATTACCCGGGCGCCAGGACCAGGACCAGAATCTGCAGAGAAGTCTCAAATTTCTTACCTAATGCTACCGATTCCGATGAATGAGCTGCCAGGAAAAAATCCTACCGAGGGGGAGAAAAATGTCAACAAATATTTACACTCAGACAGAAACACAACAACAAGTACACGGAGTTTACTTTTCTTTCCGTTCGGTAAGTTTATTTGGCCAATAATATTCCCGGTCATACCGAATGAATGTTCGTCGAGCATAAATCAGGAGGGTCCTTAATCAACTAACAACATCACTATGTACGTGTTCCTCAACGTCGTTGAGTCGTTTTCGAGAGGTAAGCGATATTCCGCTCTCTCGGGGGTTTTCAGTTTGTTTATTTTTGTTATTTCCGTTGTAATTAGCTTGTTCCAAAATATTGTTACAGAATCGGAGAGCGAGTGATAGACAGACTGAAAAAAAAGTAAGAGGGATCGATTTGTGCACAGCCTACTAGATTGTTTCCATCCAAACAGTGAAACCCAAGTCTGGTAGTCATAATTAAAATTTAAATCTTGAGATGTTTCATGGCACGCTTCGACGATGCTCCAAATGCAGAGATCATCGCAACAAAGCGGCACATTCACGAGTCGCGGCGCGTTTTCGGAATTAGTGACTTCAAAACAGACAAAGGGAAAACGTCTTTCTCTTCTTTCGGATAGACAGTAGAGGACCCCCCAAGATGGGTTCGACGCGGTGAAATGTCAAACATAGCAACGACGCAGCGACAACTTTTGACACCTGATGGCGGCGGGTCACCCCGACACGCGTTTTCCCCAAATTTAAACCACAAATCGACTGTGTGCGTCTTCCGAAAGTAGCAGGATCGCCATGTGTCACAGACTAGCTAAGCCATAGACTAAAAAAAGGCGCGGGTGTCTTAGATGAATGAACTTTTCCGAAAACAAACGATTCTCATTAGTAGGTCAGAAGTCGCCGAACGACACACTCTAATTGAACTTTAGCACTTGTTTGAGAGATTCCATTGTATTTCTTTTCGGGTTTCTTTCATTCCCCTTAAACAAATGACAACAGGCGGAAAACCATGAAGGTACTAATTAAATTCTTTCCCTCTCAAACTGCCGTATAACGGACCTCGGTAAGGGAATTTCTAATCTTCCTAGAGGGTCCCAACTAATTAAAGAAAAAAAAACAAAAAAGGCGAGTGAATTTCATTCATAAAAACTCAACAAAAGCCGCACCGAATCGAAACCCAAAAAACATCTACCACACCAGAAGGTGTTTGTACGTTTTTCAGGTTCTTTGGTTGATTGTTTGGTTGGGCGCATATTGCGAAACCTAACCTAGCCGCAGGCAGATTTTGGCTCGGGAGCCCAACAAATGGCGAAATTGAGTTGGCATTGTTTGATGAAATTTGCCGTGAAAATCCTGCCCCGACAGATGTTGCGAACGAATGTTGCAATATTTGGCAAACCGTAACCAATCTTTTCGGACCCGATTGGTTTTCCACTTCCACTGGAAATAATGCAAATATGCAAACAAAACTGGATTGTTCTTGCTTTGTTTGGCGAGATTGATTGTGTTGAGGGTTGGCTCATCGAATGTTGACAGATTGATGGAATTAATCTTCTAATAATAGAATAGTAAGAAAAATAAAGATACGCAATTCAGAATCGGAGTCAAAACATGAAATTCAAAATATGTACCTAGATATAATAAACTCGGTCCTTCGAACCGGATACTATTAGATAGAAACAGTCCTTGTTTTCCAAGTTAAAAAAAAGAAGTCTGTCCATTACAGTGTATTCAATAAGAAAATCGTGCAGATCTCTACCATTGAAAAGGAATCCTCTTGTAAATTATGAATAAGTAATTGTTAGGCTTATGTTTACAAACGACAATTCTCTAGAAAATGGATGGACCTTTGCTTAAACCAAACGCCATACGAGAAACTCTAAACATCAAACTTTCCTGACCGAGTGAACGACTGACTGTCTGAGTAACTAACTGAGTGACTGACTGGTTGACTGACTGACTGACTGACTGACTAACTGACCGAAACCGAAAAGCTCATGTAACTCGTTCCGAGAATTCAAAGCACTGAATAACTCTCTGAACAATATATGGATCTTTAATAAAACCAAACGTTATACGAGTAGTTAACAATACTTTCATTTACATCATTAAAGAGTCCCATTCACATGCTTCATGGAATATTTATAGTTCTGGTTCTATTGACTGAATGACTCACTGACAGCCTGACTTATGTCGAAGCAATCGAAAGATATACTGAACTTGGTCCTTCGAACCGGATACGAATCTATGGGAAATAGTCTCAGATTTTCAATTTTTTCTAGAAACTGAGGAAAAATCGATAGAACAACTTTGAAGTTTCCTAAAACAGATTTATCCAACCAAGAAGCAATCCGCAAGGATCCGTGATGAAAAATTACCATTCCATCATTTCTCAGATGAGCACTCTCTCCACAGACAAGTGTTTAAATTTGCCACACTTGACGTTCCCGAATCGCGTACGTCCCTCGGATCTTTTAGGCACACTATCAACCATGACCGATTGTTTCATTGAGAAATGTTTTAAAGAATGAAAAAAATCAACCAAACTTCATTCAGTTCCTTCGGTTGAAAAGCCCTTATCGAATCGGATTCGTTTCGGTGTTGCGAGATTAAGCGAAACTGAAAAATCCACGTGCCATTCATACCGAAAGGCGAGTTCAGTTGCTAAGTGTGAAAATTCACATCGGGCTCGGGTCATCCCAGGGATTTTTTCCTCCACTCTCTCTCTCTCTCTCTCCTCTGTACATATTATAAAAAGAAACATGATGACGTTTAAGCGAGCATGAAAAAGTCCTATGCTCGTGGAAAATGTCACACATAGGAAACGTTTAAGCTGAAGAGCGTTCCTCGAAAAAGGGGAAAAGCAAAACGAAATTTATGTTTCGTCTAAAGCACTTGGAAAAAACATTATTATCATTATTATTACAACAACTCGAAGCACTGTGTCGGGTGTAAAATCATAATTCACAGCGTCCCGGTGTGTGCGTGTCGAAACACACACTTGACTTTGGAGTGGTTTCTAACAAATTTGGCTGAGATGAAAATGAGTTTTTCCTCCTCGTCGTCCTGGCCTGAAGGGCCGAGAGGGGGTGAATTATCTTCCTCTGAACATCACCACCCTTTCTGTTCGGTGTTGGCACCGAAAAAACAGCCGTGCCGGATTATTATTTTCGAATAAAATGTATACACACAGAGAGCAGGCTCTTTCAAGTGGGAAAATCTCCCGTTGACAGTTGGCAGAGTTTCTGTAATCATATTTGCTGATGATGACGATAATGTACACTTTTTTATCGCTAGCGATTAAAATCTTCTTCAAGTGATTCGGTTTTTTTTTTCACGGTGGGGATAAAATATGTAGTTGCTCGGAATGACTCTTGACGGCAAATTTGTTCCATGGTGAGAGATATAAATTAAAGTTTAATAAAGTTGAAGATGCAAGGAGGAAAACTGACTTGGGGAAGCGCAATCGATTTATGGAAAGGTTGATGACATACTCGGAGGAATTGATTTAAAAATTTTGAATCAAAATAGCGTTGACAAGTTTTGCATGTTATAAACATTTAATTTTGGAACAGTTTTCATATTCCAAAACAAGGAAAAGCTCTCTGGAAAATAGATGGACCTTTGGTAGAACCAAACGGTATTCAAATAAATTAGGAAATACAATTTTTCCGATTTTCAGACATTTAAGGTGGATTATCCGCCTTTTGCAATTAAATTTTATTTGAAGCTTTGGGGTCTTTCAGAACCAGTTCCAAAAAAACGTGTATATGACTTTCTGGAAAAGCAATGTTTAAGTCCAAAATTTTACGAGAAAATTCCTAAACATGCGGGTGATATACAAATACTTATTGGTTCAACTATCTCTAGAATAACTTTAAACCATGGAGAAATCCGAACGGTATACGAGTAAATTTTGAAACTCCTTTTTACATCCCTCAGGCTCGGTTCCATAGAAGAAACAAAAATGATGTTCCGAGAATTCAAAGCACTGAATAACTCGCTGGAGAATAGATGGATCTTTAATAAAACCAAACGTTATACGAGTGGCTAAAAATACTCCACTTTCTTTAAGATCAGGGCTTCCATTTACATGCTTCATAGAAATTTTATAGTTATGGATCTATTGACTGTCTGGCTGACTGGCAAACTGCCTTATGTCAAGGCAATCGAAAGATATACTGGACTTGGTCCTTCGAACCGGTACCTCAAAGTTCAAATTAACTCATATAAACGTTACTTGAAAATTCTGCAAAAAATGATGGATGAATTTTGAACCAATGCGAAGGTTTTAAGCCTCCACGGTTTGAGAAATTTCAAAAATGACCCCAAATCGACTCAGTTTATTGAACTAGTTTCAAGCTGATGAGTGAAGTTGAATAATTTTCTGGAAAGGCAATGGACTATTGTTTAAACCTAACGGTATATGAATAATCTCCAAAAGATGCATTTCAAAATCAATTCTAGTTTGAGACAAAACTCCAAAACATTGGGATTTTTTTCTGCCCTAGGCAACCTCAAAATAGTTCCCCGATTTCCCAATCACCACAAGACTTTTCTTATAGGAGTTAGTGCAGTATTTTGAGGCTTTCCGGTAGATCTGACAAGGGGAATCAGAAAAAATAATAAATTTTTATCCGGTTCGAAGGACCACCTTCAGGATTGTAATGGTTTGATCAAAATTGATTACTGAGATAGGAAATAGCTGTTCTAAATCTACTTCGAAATTTACACGAAAGAGCTTCAAACCAGTTTACTCTTGAAATATTCTGAAAAGCTGTTGAACAAAATTCCAAACCAACTTCAGTTCTTTTCCAGGTCCAGCGTTTGGCCTGCTGGCAGGTCTAGGGACAATTCTAGATTGTAAGATTTAAACAGTTTTTCGTCTGCTACACCAATTAGACTTACTCTGTTTAATATCCACAGGCGATATGATCTAATAAATTTATTGAAATTCAAAAACTTACACACGAGTTTAGAGAAGTTGAAAACTTCAGCAGAACAATCCGGTTCGAAGGACCAAATTCAGTGTACGTCCCGATAACCTACCCGCTATTGATAACTTCGTCACGGAATGGTCTCTAACAACCCCATTTTATGGATATCCGGGACTTGGAATCGAAAATTTCAAAAAAATATTCCATTTCAAGATGTTGTTATGGATAGCCCTGAATTTCAAATCGAAGATAGTGAATCCTCTTACCGTTAGGAGAATTTTCCTCGGAAGAAGCCCTCAAGAAACAGAAAAAGCACCGACTCGGTACCGGTTCCCTTTGATCGTCACCTGACGACCGCCGGAAAAACGAGAGATGACAGTTGAAAATTGAAATCGATTCCGATTTCATTTCTTCCATTTTTCCGAAGTCTGGTGGCTACCGAAATACACTCAACACATCTTTGTCTGCCTTTCTGCCGGCCGTTCGCGGTTAGTTAGTTGGAAGATCTGTTTCAGAACGACAACTCGAGAATCGAGAATAGAACTCTCCCGGGACCCGGTCTCGGTATCCTGTTTCACAAAAGTTCCGATGGGCGCCCTTTTCTCGACCTTCTTCACAGGAATTTGCTCCTTTGCTTTTTTTTCAAGGTTATCGGTAAAGATACCGAAAGACTTATACCTTCGCATTGGAATCGAAACTATGGATAATTTATTTGTCATTCGATACTGCAAGTCGCTTACACCCTCTCCGGGAAATCGGAGGACGATCCCACTTGCTCGGGTCCTTTTCGAGAGGTTTCCCTTCCAATGACAATTGGCATCCTTCCACTGTCCACTGTCATCATCTGTCAACGACGACGGTCAGTCGTTCGGTTCGGGGAAAACAAACGAACGGGAAATGTTCCCTCTTTTGTTGACCACTGACCGGTCTTCATTCACCTCCGGAGATGCAATTGTATCAGATAATTGTCTAGTCGGAACTGTCCGAATGAATACATCTCTCTAGGATAACGATGATAGTTGTCGACAATCAACAACAAAACTGAACCGGAGATTGCCCTCGTGTTTCCGCATATTTCCATCGGTGGACAAGTGACCTTTTTCCTGTTTTCCCTTTTTCGGGGTGACTGTTTTCCGATGTGTATTGTCAACAATAACAACCGACAACAGTCAGCGCCAACTTCGATTGATCGATCTTATCGATTTGGTATCATTTTTGAGTGTCTCTTGTATCCGCATTCGAATGAATTATCGAAGAGTGGTAGCCTACCGGCAGATGATGAGCGATGACTTAATCTGGATGCATTTTAATTTTCGTTTCCCTGCTGTCGGTTTGCTGGCTTGCTTGCTTGTTGTCAGTTTTGTCGAGTGATGACAACAAAGGGAATGGTTGAGAAGGGGATGTGTCACCAAACGACTTTTCCTTTCTGTGCTTTTCTCTTTTTCCCTAGAAAGGATAGGATCATCATTGCAGATAATGGTATAAACGGGCTATCATGGATTTCTACTTTGAAAAAAAAAAATCCAGAGGAAATGGTCCTTCGAACCGGATCGAAACCGTTGAAATGGTTTAAGTAAACTTCACTAGTTCTTACGATTATTATTTTTTTCCAGAAAATCCTTGCTGTTCTTATCTCAAAACTCAACCGAGTAGCTTGAAAACATTCTAAGGCATTAAAAAAACTGTCGTTACTGTCAAAAATAGAAATTTATGTATGAAAGTATCCAAAGGCCAAACCTTCCAAAAAACCAACTGGACTCGGACATTCGCCGGATCGCCTTCAATTGCTGGGAAAATCACCAAAGGGTTGATCATCATCAACGAAGAAAGTACCGAACATTAGTTTAATGTTCCTGTTGCTGTCCACCCACAAAACGGCAACCATAACTCAATTTTTGGCACACCAAAGGCATGGAAATAAAAGGGGTAAAATGCGCGCTTTGCGACTCGCAGAAAAGGGTTAGGTCCTAATGTACTCGGCTCAAAAGGACCAATTTGTTATCCTGGACAGAACAGAAGAACGTGAGAACGAACGAAGAAAGTCATAAAAGCATCAAAATGGCAAAGGTTGATGATGTAAGCCAGCGCGTGTCCTTTAAGTTAGCTAGACGAACTGAATTATGGGATGACAATTTTTCCAACTAAAGAGCAACATCCAGTGACCTTTGAAATCTGTCCGGGGACAAAGTTTGGGCCGAAGGGTGCGACTACAAATTCGCTTTTGCTTTTGCACCGACAAAGTTGACATCACGAAAGTTTCTTTCCGAGATTTTTTTCCCCGGTAAATTGTGTCCCCGGGGAGCGATTCGATCGATCCCGAGTGGAACGGTTAAGTATGTACCTAGTTTGACCCCTTTTTAAAGAACGAGCGTAGCCACTATATTTCGAATCTAATAATTGAATGAAGTTCTCGTGAGTCCCCCTCTCAACAAAACCCGTTGAGAAGCGTTATTGTTTTGACAGTTGTAATTTTTTGACATTTCGAGTAGTTCCTGCTCCAGGAATAAAGGGTCGAAAAGATTTTCAATTTTGTTCCGCAGCTAAATAAATGACATAGTTAAGAGCAATCGTACACCTGCTCCGATTTTCTATTCTCGGTCGGCATCCGAGTCAAGGAGGAAAATTAAATGAATGAATGAATGAACGGAATCGATTCCGAAGCCAGCAGCACGTACCTACAGGTTTCTGAATGGGCAAAACGCCAGCTATAAACCCGGTGCTACGATGAGTGGCAAAAATATCGTTTAAGATTTACTTGAGTGCCAATCGTAAAAAGTGCTACAATTATTGGTTCTTGCCTTGCCGTCTGCTATGCAACGTTTTTTCGGTCGACGATTTGCCTAGATCGAATTTCCGAAGCTAAACACGACTAACCTACCTACCCACCGACTTACATGTGTACATTGGGCGAATTGAAGTTAGAATTTTGACGCGCTCGTTCGAGTGTAATTTGAGCATTGTTGTTGCTGGTTAGCACTTAAAGAATGAATGAGGCAGTTTTACACTTTGAACTGGAAAGTTGTTTCGGGATCGATCGATTTATAGTTAGCAGTCGAAGAAATAATTACTCCAAAGCTAAAGATTTATGAGTTTTTTGCTAAATTATCCGGTTCGAAGGACCATTTCAAGCAACATAGAATATTGTTTTTTTTTAATGTCTTTATTATAGAGATTTCACATAGAATACAAAAACATGATTGTACATTACTTGATAAATTTTTGTCTGAAAGCAATTCAAAGGACTGATATGGGATACATTACTAGAAATGATAGAATTATTTAGTTTGAAAGCTATGGATGGACCCTCCCTAAATGTTCGTAAAACTGCAGTTCGAAGTTTTATGAACATGCACTTACATTTCTGTGTGTGATCAAAATAAATTTAGAGCTGCTTTTCTTGATTTAGCCTTACAAATTGAAAATATTGGGAGTCTTGCGAAGACGTATTAATATTTTGTCAAATGTATCAAATATACCAAAAGTTACTGTTGGACTACCGCTTCTATTTTCAAGTCAGTAAAAACCCACCACCCAGCTAACTACTTTGGGTGGCGCCAATCATAATTGATTTGTTTATCTTATGAGGACATTGAGCTTTGTTTTGGTTAAAAACTTATCCATGTTTTTTGCAGATTTTTTAAGTAACGTTCACATGAGAAAATTTGATCTTTAAGGTTGGTATGGGAAAATTGAATATTTTGTACTGGAAAATCAACATCATTTTTGTTTCTTCTGTGGAACCGAGTCTGCTAATTCTTTTTGTGCCAATTTATAGTTTTTTAAAGGTAATTTTCCGTTGAAAAACTTTGTCGAAGACCGCAACTCCGTATCTGATTAGACAAAAAATTTATAAGCTGTTGAATGAGGGCAAGTCTTTCGGCATTGATAAACAATAAATTCAATTGACATCACTGCTGGGTGTCTAGCAAGGTATTGAATGACTTTTTTTATGCAAAACTTCGCGAGGCACCAGCAGTGATGTCAATTGAATTTATTGGTTATCAATGCCAATAGACATAGCCCTGATGAACAGCTTAAAGCTTTTTTGCATAATAAGATACCAGGTTACGGTCTTCGACAAAAAATTTTCAGCGAAAAATTTTCTTTAGAGAATTTTTAAATTGGCACAAAAACCATTAACAGACTCGGTTCTACAAAAGAAACCAGAATGATGTTGGTTTTTGAGTACAAGATATTCAATTTTTCCATACAAACCGAAAAGTTCAAATTTACTCATGTAAACGTTACTTAAAAATTCCGCAAAAAAATGATGAGTTTCGAACCAGAACAAAGCTTTTTAATACCCCAGGGTTTGATAAATTCAAAAATGACTCCATATCGACTCAGTCTAATGTTACAATGTCGTCAGGAAATTGTTTATTTAAAAATCGTCTAATTGGTCCCATTATGAGGACAACTTCTTACCGTAAAAATCCCTCAAGCGATCGGAATTTCTTTTCCAGAATTTGCACCCAATCGAAGTCGGAAGCTCACAAAGCTCACAAGAAGGGCAGAAAAAAATCGAAGAAAATCAATAAGACCCTACTTACCCGATTTGTCAATCGCAGAAAGTCCCCTTACCGGAACAAACATTCAATCGCCTATGTTCAAACACAAGGTAGGTAATCCGATTAATCTTGTATGTTAAAAGATATTTATCTTGCAATTAATGGAATGTAAATACTCACTCGGAGAAGCAAAAGCTTCAACGAAACAACGATGAACAGAAAATAAAATCAAATAGCTACAGGGACAGTTGAAGACATTAGTAGACCAGGCTGGCTGTCGAACTGAGTCTGGGCCTCTTATTTTGCGCCAATTTTTTTTCACATGCTCGCCAACCAAAGCCTGCTGCGAGCGAGCTCCGCGGCAACATTTTGCTGTGATGCCGTTAATGACAGCTGATCATTTTTTTTTTCTCGAATCGTTCGTTCACTTATTCCCAGGAGCAGAAATGGTTTGATAACGCGGCTAATCAACTCCGGTTTTGCCAGTCATTAATTAATCTCATTAAATGCTTTTTGGGCGAGCAAAAAATAACGCTCAGAACGCCTGTCAAATTCGGTTGTTGTTCTATCGTTCGACACGATTCGGGAGATAATAAATTAGTCCGGCGGATCCGGACCGTTTGGGCCAACGAAGCGAAGCTCAAATTATATGGCTGATTGGTCAGTTTCGGGGCGGCAGTTATAAATGACCTCGTCATTGCCGCGCCGGGTTGTCATCCGAGGAGGAAAAAAGTAACCCTCAAAGTGTGTCTGAAGATAAGGACCAAAACAATCAAACATAAACCAATAGTGGCGCCGCTGTTCGAACAGATTCCGTCACCGGCAGAACGTTTTCGGTGGAGGAAATTGATTTCCTCCGATCCAAGGGAGATTCTCGACGACGACGATTGAAAAACCCTGTCCAAAGAGAGTCATTTAGTGCAAGAACATTAATTTTTATCGTTTCGAGAGAGTCATTCCTGGACCAAAAGACAACCAAACCAACAAGTGTGAGAACCCTATCTTGTAGACGACATACGTACCCGTTTCATTTAGGGTGAAAAGTCATTAAAAGTGATCTCAGGCTGAAAACATTAACTACCGGGTACTAGAACGGGTATCAACCTAGCTCCCTTGGGCTAGGGATATGTTAGTTTTGTAGGGACAAAGTTGTGGGATGGACGGGAACAAGAAACTTGTAGGATAGGTTGTCCCGTTTGACACGACGAAACCGGGCACTCCTTTTTGGTCGTAATCGGGGTCATCAGAACAGTCATTTAATTCAATTGTGGCAATAACAGGAAGCCGGTACGGTAGTTTTTGGTGGGTAAACTGGTGGTTTTAATTGGAAATTTTCAGTTTCAACTCAGTTAAAAGTTCGTTGAATTGGCAACGGTAACACTTTACGATGAAAGAAGGTGTTGGTCGTCACATGATTGCTCTGATCAAGGTCGGTAAAATTCTGTTTTGATTTATCCTCAGCAAAAGGCTGTCTCCGGTATCTAAAAAAGTAGGTCTGAACTTGTAGCAGTCCAGTTAGCAAAATTGGTCCCACATCGAATCAAAATGGGTCAACAAGCAACACGGTATAAACCCGGACCAAAAGTGGGCCTATATTGGATCGAATACGAATCGTTTTCGGACAAAAATCGGTCTGTTTTCGGACCAAAAAACTGAACGGGCTCGAACCAAATCTGAACCCATTTGAACTGAAATATTTGGTTTTTTTTAAATTTTGACACAAATCAGTCCGATCAGGCAAAACTACAATTGGAATCAGAAGTGATTTTCTTGTGATGGTCCTTCGAACCGGATAGTTTCTTTTTGAAGACCTGTTCACATGCTTCATTGATGTAAAAAAGTGATAATTTCTCAACTTTGGTAGGATTTAAAAATAAATTTTTAGCTCTTTGCAGGACAACCTTTCTCAAAGTTTGACCAAAATTGAGCGAAATCTGACGGTCCAATTCGGCGTAAAGGTGAAAAAAGGTGTTGGTCACATGATTGCTCTGATCAAGCTTGATAAAATCATGTTTTAATTGAAGTAGGCTATTGTCTCCAGTATCGAAAAAAGTATGCCTTGACTTATAGCAGTCCATTTCGAAAAATTGGTCCCGAGTCGATCCAAAATTGATCATCCGGAAAACCGGTACAAAAGCGGACCAAAAACAGACCTATGTTGGATCGAATACGGACCGTTTTCGGATCAAAATCGGTCTATTTTAGGGCCGAAATGAGACGATGGAAACTTCTCAAGCCCGACCAAAAAACTGAACGGGCTCGAACCAAATCTGAACCCATTTGAACTGAAATATTTCGTTTTTCTTTCATTTAGATACAAATCAGTCCGATCAGGGCTGCTCCAATCACTCCGTCTTATTTAAATAGGCCAAAACAGCCTTATAAATCGTTGATTTTCTAGCAACTCCGTCTTATTTTTCGGAGTAAATACAGGCAATACTACAATCGGTATCACAGGTGATTTTCTTGAGATGGTCCTTCGAACCGGATAGTTTCTTTTTTAAAACTTGTTCACATGTGATTCATTGATGTGAAAAAGTGATAATTTTTCAACTTTGGTAGGATTTGGGAACAAATTTGTAGCTCTTTGCAGGGCAACCTTTCTCAAAACTTGACCAAAATTGAGCGTAATCTGACGGTCCAATTCGGCGTAAAGGTTGTGAAACGATTTTGTAACGCTCACACACAGATTTGTAAAACTCGTTAAAATGGCAAAACGTTTGTGTAAACAACTAAATAAACCACTCAACCTATCAGACATCGATTGACATCGGAAAAACATCTCCATCAACTACTGCCTGACTCGATTCATGGCGACTGATTCAAATATTCAGAAGAGGCTGCTCGACGCCTCAGCGTCGTTGTCGATGAAAAACGGTAAACAACCGGAAGTGCAGCACTCGAGGCAACTTCGGATCGAAAGCCAACAACTGCAGCCTAAAGGTGCCGAGTGCAGCATCTGCACAGAAGCCATCGACAGACAAATTGCCAATAATGATTGGGTGCTTGCCTTTGCTTTGGTTCGGGATTTAGGAGATTAGTCTCCAATTGGTAAACAATTGGGAAATAGGTTTTTTTTTGCTTCCAGTTCTACGGCCGGCGTTTGTTTCTGTTATTGTTGACATTCGGGCTTCTTCGGTTCGGGTCGGTGTATGTTTTTTCTCCGATCCAAGAAGGCTATTTATTTATTTGCGGGTTCTGCAGGCAACGCCGAAACTTCCTGTCGCAGCTGCCTTGGATCTATGATTCCATCTTCGGAACGGAGCCTACTGCGCCGATGATGATGACTTTTGTTTTGTTTACAATATTTCTCCGCAACTGCCACCAAAGCGGCTTCGAGAGGGAGTTTAGTTCAGCTCCCGAAGGCTCTTGGCTTGGGAGGCCTACCTGAGGAATGGGCGCAAGAAAGAGGCACCGAGAAGAGGATTCCCATTCACCCGGTAAGTGGCTGGACAAATAAGCTACCGAGATAGACAAGACAACAGAAGCCAAACCGAACAGCAGCTATTAGGCCGTGCTATAAAATGCGTCTGCATCGTCGGCCTGCTTTGTTTACCGATCGGTAATGAATTTATGTTCGACTAACCGGCCGACCAACAACAACGGCAACACAAGTCGGTCGTCGGTGGTTCATTGAGATTTGGTTTTGGACCCATTGAACCCGGTCCGGCAAGCTCGACTGTTTGTCATTGTGTCCCGGTCGGTCAGGTTGACCTTTGAAGTCGTCTCATCTCGCGCCTCGGACGCATAAAATAGCGTATCTTGGTGGCAGCTGAGGGCGTTGGTGGTCCGCTTTTTTCGGTGTATAATTACGCAAAGATTTCGAAGACGAGGACCAGGAGAATTCGGCCGGTGAGGTGAGCGCTATGTAGCTTTAAACCAAACAAATCTGAACTCTTCAAGGTTTCGAGTATTATTAGTTGGCAAATAGACCGTGTTCGCTTGGCGGTTCAGACCGGTTTTCTCCCTGCTGGTAGAGGGTTTAACCGGTGAATTTCTAAAAGTGAGAGCGTTCTCGAAAGAATTTGAGCGGGAAGATGGTACGGTAGACAAAATGAGCTTCGTGGGTATTACTGACAATTCCAATGGTTCTAAGCTGTCAATTAGACCAACCCGGATCGGAACGAATTCGCAACCGGACCGATTGCTGTCAAAATATTAGTTATCAGTTTAAATCTGTCCGGTTTTTGTCAGAATTCTGTTACATTTTCCGAACCATTTCTGCTGCCATGCAAACAGTGCAGATGACAGAAATCGAAATCGATCGATTCGAATTCGGTCAGTTTTTCTTGACGGGAGATCATTCGAAAACGATCGATTTGGTTTTGGATCGCAGCAACCTGGTTTTCGCAATATTTTTCATCTGCCATCGGTTCGGTCAGTCAGGTTTTTTGTACGTGAATGCTTTCGCTGCTGCTCGCTTCGGACCGAAAGGAGGTGAACGGGATACAGATGAACCAAATCGACATCTTTGCCATCGGTCCGCCGGTGCCGACGGAAGATCTGCTAAGGCTCATGGGTCGCCGGAGATCCAGCCAAAGGCAGCGTCAGTGGCAAAACCAGCAGCAGCAGCAGATTCCGGTGGACGGCAGCGGACACTGTTGGTGGTTCAACGGTGTAGGAGGCATGAAAGTACAAGCCGACACCCGATCCAAACAACCCGTAAAAGTGAAACTTCCATCGCAAGAAAAAATCAAGAATTTGTTATTTCTTATATTTTTATTATTGGCAGCAAAAACTAATAAAATCGTCTACAAAATTACTTTTTTGTTTTATTTACAATTTTAATCCGAGCAAACTAAAATATCAATAGGGCAGAGCGTTCGGTTTTTGTCTGATTTAGGCCGGAAAATCGTTAGATTTGGTCGGAAAACCGTTAGATTTTGGTCAGAAAACTGTTAGATTTTAGTAGGAAATTTAACCGATCGTCCGAATTCGGTTGGATTTCTAGTCTGATTCCGGACCGGTTCATGGGTTGAACGGACCGAAATCCAAACGATTTTGGTCCGATTTTTCGATCCGGGAACTAGTGGAAAGCCGACTTGAAATCGGAGTTCTTAAAAAAGTCAACATTACTTCCGTATGTCGACTTTTTTTTAAAAGTCGTATGTTGCCTTTTTTAAAAGTCGACATAACTCTCGAATATCGACTTTAGAAATAAGTCGACATAACTCTCGAATATCGACTTTCAAATAAGTCGACATAACTTCCGTATGACTTTCAAGATAAGTCGACTTTTTCTTCGGATTTGATAACTCCGGATAAAAAGTATCAGATAAGATCGCATTCCGCTGCCAGAAAACCGTAATGCAATAACAATTATCCTCACAACTGTTACTCGAAAAGTGAACAAGAGGACTCATCTCAATCACCGAGCGAAGCAATAAACATGGAATTAAATTAAAGTGCATACAATCTTGGATTCGAGAGAGGGAGGAAATTTGTCAGTTTCACAGTTCTGAACCGGAACCAACCCCCTGGCAACTTGACGTTTCCCATACAAATCGCGTGTGCCAGTTTTTTCTGGTTCTCTGGTTCTGTCAACTCGAAAATCGAGCTACTTAACATGTCGGAAGGACCCATATTGAAATATGTTTTCTGAAACTGATTCAATAACTAAAAAAAAGTTTTGAATATGGAACTTTATGCTATGTTTTACGTGAAGTGAATCTGTTTTCAAAATTTTAGTCCAAGAAAACGAGTAGAGCGTTAATTTGGGCGTCCTAGATAAGGTATAAAAGTTCTGGACTGCTTTAAATAAATTACTGATATCCGGCAGTTTTTGGGACAAGTTTACCTTCCACCGAAACAGTTGAAGACACTCAAGCACAATAAAAGTAAAATACAACATTACCACATCAATTATTAGGTGATTGCCATAAGCTGCGATGCATATGAACATTTTAAAATGACAAAACAATCATATTATAGCAGAACTTTTGCCATTTTATAGAAATACTGTTCCTACACAATATATAAATCGGTAGAATATTGAATAAGATTAACAATTTCGGTTAAAACTTTTTTTTGTTCATTCAAAAGTTATGAATTTGCCTGATTCGCATCACATTTAATAGTGTGCCCTTTCCATATGCATGACTCGAAAAGTATGTAAACAAGCGGCACACATGCGACATCTGCGATTTTGAAACAGACACACGAAACTCGACCGAACTGTCAAGTTGCCAGGGGGTTGACCGGAACAAGTGGAAAACCACTTGTCCTTCCACTTCGATTATCGTCATCATCATCATCTGCTACTGCCACAGTTGTTTTTCTGTTGCGGACCAAGACAAAGTCGATAACGATAATAACGAGATGACGAAAACCAGCTTTGGGCGATAAAAACCACCCATACTCAACGACGATCACAACCCCATGATGTGCACCCGAAGACATTAATCCGTAATCCAACGAGCAAACGAGAAGCAAGCGGTGGTCCTTCGAGCCGGAGAATGGTTGATGGAAATGAAAAGATCAATCGCTGATAAGGTGGTTTGAATTTGTTAGAAGTTGTTTCCCCTGTTCCTTGTACTCAACAGAATTTGAGGGTGAAGGCGTTCGTCAGGAGGAGATCGCATCCACGCGATAACTTTGCAGTTACATTATTGCTGAATAATTGGATTTTGATAGGCCTTTCCAAGCCACACTGTACGCCGTTGTTTGTTTGTTAGGAAATCAATAGAAGGTTTTTGGTGGCTTCCGGTCCAAATCGGTATCCCTCTGTTAGTTTGCGATTTTTCGGACGTTTCATTTTCAAATTATTATAACTGTCGAAACTTTCAAATTTGTTTAAATTTTCAAAACTGTCAAATTTAGCAAATTTTTGAAAATGACAAAATTGTCGTATTTTTCGAAATTGTTAAAATCTTTGAAGTTGTCAAAAGTACCAGAATTTTCGTTGTCACAAATGTCAAAATGTATTGTCAAATTTTCAAAATTATTTGATGAATGGTCATTTGTGAGGGCCCTACTAAGTAGGCCTCTCATTTGTCGATCTAGAACATTATGGATTGTCGTTGATCCTAGATTTCATTTCTAAGTGATAAAAACCTAATTCAATAGTTTTTCGTCTTCAGTCGGTTGCGATTACAGGAAGTTTTCCGACGAGTGTTAGGCACGGCTACGTTTCGATTTCAAAATTGTCCTTCTTCAAGGAAGAAATAATCTTCTCGAAGAATTAGTTAACTCAGACAAACCGAGGTTTAAAACTTTTGTAGAAAAATTCTCCAAAAAGGAAGAGCTCTTTTCTAACCTCTTTAGGGATCGCAACAATCATCAAGTCCCCTTCAGAAGATATAAATCCGCTTCCGAGGATTTTCGGTTTTCGAAGAAAAACGTTCCCAAAACCAAGAGGCATCACCTTCAGTTCAGCCGGTAGCGAGCGGTGTTCCTCAACCTAATCAGATCTTTAACCCGATCAGTCCCCGGAATCCCTCTCAAGATCGTATGGAGCACACGGATAGATCATAGATGGATAGTGTCCAAAGAAATCTAATAATTCCCGTTGAAAGGAGCACAAAAAACTGTGTCGAGTGGTTTTTGGGCATCTGTTACCAAAAGAAGATACAAAAAAAAAACCTAAACCTGATGATGATCTTCGGTGGATCTTCAAAAAAGTATAGATCTTAGAGTAGGTTTTTCTAATTCTTTCGGAAACAATGAGAACCAATTTTACGGAGTCGTTGCCTCCACACCGCCTTCGTGTGGCATTACGACCTTGTGGGCCGCAAAGAATACACGCCCCAGAACAAACAACCGCCAGGATCGGTTTCCTTAATCTGACACTGAGAACTTGGAACCATCATCACCAACAACGACCAGAAAGCGATAGGCCTAAGGTGCTTTAGGTGGTTTTCCAATTTGCTTTGAGGGTTTTTTTTGGGCTCGTAAACCATCATAGATTTTTTTTGTTATCTCCTAATAACTCTTCAGAGTAGAAAAGGGATTGAATATTTCCGAAAGAGTGGAGTGTGGAAAAAATATTAAATCAGTTATAAGCCCCTCGGTTTTGTTCTCGTTTTCTATCTCTTTCGATTAGACATTTCGGGCTCGCCAAGGTACTTGAAGGGGTCCATTGTGACCCGGGGCCTGTTTGCGCGCCAAAGAAGAAGGATTAAATTTGGGAAAGCGCATTACTTGGACCCCTCTTTCGGCAGCCGAGAGAGCTTTATCTACTTTGGGAAGATTTGGCAAAGCACTTGAACCCAAAAACCGCCTCAGTCTCAGAAAGGGATGGAAATTAAAGTAATAAAAAATAATTATCGATTATCGATAATTATGATATTACACGCGTTCTCGAGTTCGAGTGCGTTTTGCAACGGGAACTTTTGTTTGAACAAGCGCAAAAAACTTCTGCTGGAGACCCTTCTTGAGTAAGTAGCTTTGTGTACGAAAGGCCGAGACAGGCTATTGGCAACAACCGGCGACTAAACTGCTTAATTCACAAAAGGGTACTTTACTTGTTTCAGAGAGGATCGTTTGAGCCGATAGATGGATTTCAAACGGTTTACATTCTATCTTGCTTTCGAGAAGGTTTTTGTTCCATTCAGTGCTGAAATTGATACCGGTTTGTCTGAGCTTTACTGACCACGTGGCGTGTTGTTTGCATAGTTAATTTTCTATTCTTTTTACTACAGAAGGAGAAGAACTGACAAATTTTTGAGTATTTTGCTTGAAAGCTTTTCAGACGAGTAGGCTACGACTTATTTCAGCACAACAACGTTTGAGTTAAACAAGTGAGCTTGCTTTGATTGAATACACGCGGGCAACCCGAATTCCCAGTTAGAAATTCAAATATAATTTAATCGAATTTGATTTGCTAAACGGTTGCTGTTTTTCAATAATGATTCCTAAAGTAGTAAATCGATTTGAACAGAAATTGGTTGTTTTCTTCAGGATGATACTATAAATTATTTGATTCTCAATTGAGCGAAATCGACTAATCCAGTTCTTCTAAAAGCGCATGAAAATATTTTGTCATGCACATACAAACGCACAAACTTTTCCGTGAGAAATCGATCTATGTCTAAAAGTAAATATCCCAAAAAAAAAAGTTACTAACAATCTTTAGAATTCCTAAAATTTTCCACATATTTATCAAATTTAATAGCTTTCAAACGTATTCCATACATACTAAATGAATCTATGCGAATAAAACATCAAAAGCAGTCATAAAAATTGGTTCAAAATTCAAAATATATTGAATTTAGTCCGTTAAACCCTTCAAGGACTTACGATCATAACTGCCTTAATATTGAACCGATTTAATCAGAAATTGGTAGCTCTTTGCAGGACAATATCATCCATCGTTTGAACCTAAATTGAGTGAAATCGGTTCATCCAGTCTTGCGAAAAGTCTGCGAAATTAATTTGTCTCGCACACACAAACACACAGACATTTTCGTCAAAACTGAAATAACTCGAGAGGTCAATGTCAGACACAAAATATTTCTTCTGGAATTCCGCAAGTTCTGCACAAACGTTGTCAATTTAATCATTCTTTAATCACAAGACCTCTTCACGCTAAAGATAAAGAACATAAATAACAAAAATAATGCAATTATTAAAACAGGAACAAATTGAATTAAATTTAGTTAGTTGAGAGGTTTGAGTTTTTTGACAGTAATATCTGCAATATTTTATGGATTTGGACAAAAATAGGTAGCTTTTAACACGACAATAAAACCTATCATTTGAGCCTGAAACGAGTTAAATCGGCTATTCCTGTCTCGTTAAAAGTCTATGAAATATTTTTTTGTACACACACATTTTTATGCTCAAGGGATTTGACACACACACATTTTCCTAAATCTTCTTTCTGACTGAAAAGATAAATATATTAAATAGGAAAGTGTCTGAAATCGCCTTCATCAACTTTTCAATTTCAATCACCAGTTAACTAGTTATCTACACGCTAAACGAAATCAATCCGAAAAAAAACTCGATAAACCCATATTTTCCGCGCTATTACGTTCGAAGCAGCATATTTATCGTAACCCATAATTAATCTGAGCAATACTTGCTCAACAACAACTAGGACAATAACAAAAGGCCAACCAAATGTTGTCATTTTTGCTGCCTAATGCAACACACTAATTACGAATCATTCAATTCGATTCCGGAGAGGGGTCGAATCGCCACAAAAAAAACTGCCATCCAAAAAGTTTGTAAACATATGTTTTCCCCGATGGGATGATGACTTGTAGCGGGATGTGTTGTAACAACTTTTCCGAAAAACAAATCCCGCTGGGTGGAAAGGAGTGAGTCTTCGTCATAAATTACTCGCTTCCAGGACCGGAGTCTGTCGTCCAAAGTCGGACGACCCTTCCGGAGACCGAGATGACAACTTGTTTTTACCCAGAAGACCCTCTTTACATGAATATACACATTTACGTGGATGGATGTAACTTATTCAAGTACCCATTATTCATCTTCATCATCATCAACCGAACAGCGAGAAGGATAGAAACAACAATAATAAAAACAAGATCGCACAGGGTTGCTGTTAGCGGTCTTGTTTGTGTTATTTCTGTAAGAATTGTCATTACACCGCCAGGGTTGCTCTCAGGGAAATTACCCAGCAGAAACTGACAGCATTTGTGTGTGTACTGTGTACTTTCGAAGGCACAACACCGAAAATCCACGGAACACATTTTCCCTTCAAGGGGATTCCACGGAAAGCAAAACACAATTCATTATCTAAATGTCACCCGAATATAAATAATCGCATATCATTTCAAACGTTCCTACCTACCCTCGAGAGATGGAGCTGGAAATGGTAAGACTCGGGCACGAGCTCGATTTTTGTTTTGATTGCTACTTCTTTCCGTCGTTTTCGGCCTTCGGCCGCTTTTTCCAAAGTTTCGATAGGCACATTTTTTCGGGGACCTCTCTTTTTCTCGATTATCACTGCATATTTTTCCGTGTTTACATTTTTCTCGTTTTCTGTCTGATGGGAACAGCGAGCGCAAGGAATAATGTAGTCATTTATTCAGACACCCAAAACGGGCAGGCTTTCGTCAGGGCGCTAAGATTGATATCTTGCTGGGTTTTGGGTCACTCGCCGTGTCAGCCATTTGTTGACAGGTGACAAGTGTCACCAGGCTGTGGGTAGGCTTTCGTTCTTCTTTCTTGGATGATGAATCCGTGGAATGTTTTTGGATGACATAGTTTTAGCTTTCGGAATTCAAATCGCAAAGCTGTCAGGTGGATTTAATTGATCATTTTTTCTAAAATTTATTTATTTATTTTTTTTTTATTTACAACTAGTATATTAAAGGCCTTTTACTTTTATAAAGTTTAAATGTGCCGAGGGTATTTGTTTCACTGGTTAGTAGGGAAGGGGGCCGTAATAGTCGCGGCGACTCAACAGTTAAAAAAAAAACTTTAAATAATGGAAAAGGAAGGGGTTTATAGGGGTTATTCTCCAATATTAAAATTTATTCTTGTAAAACAATTAATAAAAACGATTTGCGAGTTGAAAAGAATTCGATTTATACATGGTTCATTTTTGAGTCATGAATCGTACCGAATTCGAACCGTTTTCGGTTCAAATATGATGGAAAAAAATCTTCCAGACAGACTTAAGTTTTGCCGCAAAACAAATTAAATGTCATTTGGAAGCAACTTTTGACTGTTTCGAACTGATTTTAGATACAAATGGGACGGAACTTACAGCTTATTTTTACTATCAAGCTTGTTAAAGCTGTCAGTCACTTTTAATTGATATTATATAATTTTTAACTAGGATTTTTTGTTAAATATTTGCTACCGGTCACCAATTCGATTAGAAGTCGATCTAGAATAATTTTAAAGTCAAATGGAAAGAATTTTACCAATACTTATTTGATTTGTCTTTAATCAAAGAATGCTGTCAGTTGATTATAACCTATTGCCCGGATCGGTGCGCGTCTGACAATCGGACTGATTACTGTCAAAAGAAAGCTTGTCAGTTAAAAAATTTCCAATTTTCCGGAGCATTTCCTTGCTGCTTAAAGCAGCGTTAAGACAAGACCTGACAGTTCAAATCGGTCCAGATTTGGTTTGAATTCGGTCTAGTTACGCAACGCGGTTTAAATCATAGCAATCATATAGTTTTTTTATATGTCATGTTCGATGGAAAGCATCGGTAATTCAATCCAGATTCTTCGAGGTTACGCGAGGGCGTTAGCCTGCCGAAAATTGTTTCGTTTCAATGATATTATATAATTTTAAAACATGTGTTATCTAGATGTTAAATAAAATAAATTTATTCCGAATAACTTGAACTTGATGAATCCAAATGGTATATAAATTTACGATGGCAGTAATAATAAATTTGGAACCTATATTGGTCCGGAATCCGTCTAGAAACGGTCAATTTCAGTCTGGAATCGGTCCGAATTTGGTCTGGAAATCCGGACCTAATTTGGTCTGGAATCGGTTAGAATTTGGTCTGGAAATCCAGACCAATTGTTTTGACAGTTTGTTTTTGGCATCGCGTCGCGTCGTCAGGAAACTTGTGTCACCAAAGCACTGAATTGGTCCGAATTTGATCGATTTTCTAGTTTGTTTTCGGACCAATTGCCAGTTGAACGGACCAAAACCCGACCGTTTTTGATCCGATTTTTCAATCCGGGTAAAAGCCTCAAAATAAAATAAAATAAAATTTAAAAAAACACTATGAGTTTTTTCGATTTAATTTTTTCATGATTCTATTTTATTATATTTGAGGTCCTTGAAGCCAAAGAGGTATAAGCGCATAAAAGCATATTTCGGGAAAACACGCTTTTAAGTTGTGGTGGTTGGTCATTTTCCATATATTTTTCGTTCAAACGTAAAAGTATGGAAACAAAATTTTAAAAATCTGAAAAAAATAGTTTGAAATATGAAGAATCTTTTGGCATCATTAACTCAAAATCAACCAGTTTGTCACTTATTATACCCCTTTGGTTGTGAGGGCCTCATTTAGTTTTTGTTTATAGAGGATTTTAACCAGTTTAGCCATTCGTCTTCCTTTTCAGGTCTGATTTCAGTTATGAGACGTACCAAACTGACAGCTTCCTTTATTTTACAGCTAAAAAAAGCTGGAATTCTAATCTTATTGACAAGCTTTCATTTTAGCGGATTTTTTATTCAAATCATGAGACATAAATTCAATCAAATCCGAACCAAGTTTCTTAGAATGTTTCCCTCATTTTTATCATATAAAAGTTCAGTTGAATGACATTTCGCGAATTATCAAAATCGAGGAAGAATGAACTTAATGGGTTTAGTACCTATAAAAAAGGAAAATCAAATTATCAACATTGCGCTAAATTTACTTTTTTGTGATGTGTAATTTTTGTATTATTTTATGTATTTTTTTGTAATATTTGAGCTGTAGTAACGTGTTGTATTTTTGTGTCAGTACTTGTGTTGTTTTTGTGGCTCGTCATGTTTATGTCATTATTGTGTAAATTATTGTTATGTTGGTGTCATTTTGGTGTAAATATTGTGTAATTTTGTATCCCTTTTGTGTCACCAATATGGTTTTTTTTTTGTAATTTCGATGCTTTTTTGGCATACATGTGCGATCTTGTATCATTTTTATAACCTGGCCATTTTTACAATTTGACATTTGTAAAAAGACAATTTTCGTAAATTTTTGCCGTGTAATTTTAGCCATTATTATGTAATTTTCGAGCTTTTTATAACATAACTAGCTGATTTTACCCGGCCATGCTTGGGTTCACATGAAATGTAAATCGAAATGAGTCGTTTGACTTTTTGAAATTTTGAAAGCTTTTTGTTCATCATTATTACAAATTGGACCATGTTTAGCCATGTGAGCTTTGTAAGTTTTGTTTGTCTTCTTAAAGTTTTAATTGGGATTATTAGCAAAGTTTATCGTTTTCATATTATTGAATAACTAATAGATAGTTTTTAGCTTTGCTTATAGAAATTTGAAATAATTTCCCTTAAATGCTTATCCATTCTTTCAAGAAAAACATTTCAATCTAAGGTTGCCAGGTAGACCGGATTCACCAGGATTTGCTAGAACATTTGAATCAAAATTTGAGGTAAGTCCGGTCTGGCCCGGATTTCCGGATTTTGTAGCAAAAAGCCCAGATTTTGCCCGGATTTATTCACATCAATTTTAAAATGTGACATAAACTGAGATTTTATAATTATTATAATTTTTAATTTTTACGTTCAAAAAGAAGTTTTCAATGGCAAGTTTTAGAAATAATCATGACTCGTGTTTGGAAACTTGATATACAATTTAAAATCTGCTGATGTGGTTTGTTGAAAAAAAAAATATTGCAAGTATAGTTTTCGTTATTTTCACTGAATAATTCCGCAGTTTTGACCAAGTTTGCCCGGATATTGCCAGGATATCGATTTGAACATTTTGAAATCAAATGCTGGCCAGGTTTTTTGATACAAATGGCTGGATTTGTCCGGTCCAGATACGGCAATTCTGGCAACCTTATTTTACCATTTTTTAGGAAGCTTGAATTGAATTACCATTTTTTTTATCAAATGATAACATTTTTTTTAATCTTTTCTTTGGGTTATCTAGTGAAAATCCCATGTATTAAGCTTGTAAACAAATGTTAACAACCTCTTTTCAAGATCTCCCATGTTGATGGAATACCCATTAAAGTTTTATTTTGTACTTAGAAATTTCCAAATAGATTTCCGCTGAAACCTCTGCATGTTTTCAATGTGCTTTTTAAGCTTTCTTATAATTGGTAGAATTGAACATATCGATGATCAATAATTACCAAAAATTTAAAAATTTACAAATTAAATTAAATTGTACAAAACTAAAAACTTCAGATTAAATTACTAAAAGTCTCGTGCGTTGAATTTGGCTCAAATTTTTTCATAAAAATAAGGTTTAATTGTCTAATTCCTATTGTAAATTAAATTCCTACACGGCAATCAAAGTGTTGAGATCGCAGCCTTGAACTTACAACCCTCGGTTTTATTAATTGATTCCCTATGAGGAGTTTCGAAAATATGAAAATGGATGGTTCCTAAAAGCTGGAACATAAGTTTTCAGTCCAAATAGTTATTCAACTGAAGAAGTCAATTCATAAATAACATGAATTAATGTATCCACACTTTACACACTGCATATTCTAGTAGATTCATTGTTCTTCCCAATATATTTCTAACAGGCGAGTCGTTTTTTATCCTAAATGAAGGCTCATTATTGCAATCAAATGCCTCGCACCGGTATCACGTGCTTTGAACAGTAGAAGGAAAAAAAACCCGCCAAAATTTTCCCTTTCAAATTTTGAATACTCAGCAAGCTTTGATTTGCTATCCAGTACACGTGAACTCTGGATGGTCGTTTCTAACGCCCAGCCCATGGGGGTGGTGAAAGCAACCCCGCCAAAGGAAACGAAAATCGGTCGACAAAATGGTGCCATGACTTTTGGTTCGTGGGAGAAAAAACGAAAGTTGTATGGGAGGGTCCCTTTTCTTAGATGGGAGGGGCTCAAAACTATTACTAAAACCTTACCATGGTCCAAATACATAACTGTACCAAATTTCAGGCTGATCGGTTAAGCGGTGTGGATTTGTATAAGGTGCATACAAACAAACATATATCGTCCAACTCATCTTTATATATTAGATTGTGTTTTTTTTACTATTATTGTGCAGTTTTGAGCTATTTTTATCTATCTCGATTAATTTATGTGCAACTTTTTGTAATTTTCATGCAGACTCGGAGTTATTTTCATATCATTTTTGTGTTCAAGCTGTATTTTTTTTTTTTTTTTTTGATGATTTCGTTATACATTTCTGTTCCATTATAGTGTTGTTGGTGTGAAATATTTTGTCATTTTTTTATCATTTTTTGTACATCTTTTGTGCCACTTTAAAGTCACTTTTATGCCATTCATGTGTAATTTTTGCATTATTTTAGAGCCACTTTATGTCTCTTTATATGATTTTGTCACGAATCTGACCGAATTCGGAGCTCAAACCAGGTTGAATGAACAAATATTTAAATTTCTTAAACTAAATCTTGTTTGTCGAATCCAAGAGAACGACAAAATATTATTGTATGTCGACTGATTTCGTACTGGGATCGGCTCGAATTTGTATCGATTTCGGACCGACTTAACAAAACAAAAAAGTTGTCATTTTTGTGGCTGCGTTAGTGTAATTTTAGTGTGTTTGTTTTGTGGCATATTTGTTCAATCTTGTTTCATCCTTGTGTTTTGTGCCTCTGTTGCGTAATTTTTGCTATTATTGTGTAATTTTCGAGCTTTTTTAAGTAGCAGTTGTGATTTTTTTAAAATATTTCTGCGCCATTTTTTATCTATTTCATGTGCAATTTTTTGTCATTTTCATGCCAACTCGGAGTTATTTTCATGTCATTATCATTTTGGTACCATTTTTATGTCATTTTTATGCAATTTGAATAATACTTGTATAATTATTGTGCTATTTGAGTAAAAACTTTCGTAGTATTTTGTTCCATTATTGTGTTGTTTGTGTGAAAATTTTTGTCATTATTGTTTCATTTTTTATGTTATTTGTTTCACTTTAGAGTCACTTTTGGGCCATTTATGTGTAATTATAGAGCCCCTTTAATATCTTTTTTATCTGTTTTTGTCACGAATATGACCGAATTAGGAATTCAAACTCGATTGAAGGAACAGATATCTAAATTTCTCAAACTAAATCTTGTTTGTTGAATTCAAGAAGACGACACATTACTATTTTATGTCGACTGATTTCGGACTGAGGTTGGCTCGAATTTGGAGCTCAAATTCGTATCGTTTTCGGACCGACTTAACAAAAAAAGATGTCTAAGCAGTAGCAGTAGCAGTATATCTTTCATAGACCAAAATTGGTTTCAAATGTTCGTTGAATAACTGTCGTTTAAATTTTTATTTATTTTTGTTTTTTTTTTTGTTTCATTATGTCTGATAAATACCAAATCAGAAATCTGACCGAACTTAAGGTCCGAACTAGGACCAATTTCGGACCGATTTGGTTTTAAAAAGTTGCCCATGTGTCGACAAAAATTTTCCTCGCAACATAATTCAACAAACGTAAAAACATTTACAGCTTTCAACGATTTAAATGCCTCCGTAAAAATTCCGCCAAATCTGCCCTAGAAAACCCTCGAAAAAAAACTCACCCAACAACCCCTCTTCACTCCGAATTGTTTCCACTTTTGGTACACCTATACTATTCCATCTTCAATTTGTAATCTTAAAAGGATACAAATTATTCCCATTCATTCGCCTGTGTTCTGAACGCTCACATTCATTCACTCGGCTCGGTCTCTGTGCCCCACTTTTTGTTGCTAACTTTTCATCCGGACTCTTATCTCGGGCTTTCAATCGCTTTAACCGAGGAGATCGCAGATGGATGGATTACACTGGCAGCCAAAATAAAACAAGGAAACGCTGCTATAGCCGTTTTGCTATTGTTGTTGTTGATGATGTTGATACTTTTTTGGGAAAAAGCCTCACAGTCTTCACAGACAAAAATTAACAGAAGAAACAAGAGGGCGAATTCACAAAAACACAACAGTAACAAAATAGGAACAAGCAGCAAAAGTGGAAAGAGACAGAGGAAACTTAAGCTTATCTAGGAGGACATGGACTCGAAATTTTCAGAGAGCTAGCTGTATATGTTCACATATTTTCATCCTAACAGCTTCCAACGGACGAGTAAAAAGAATGATGAAAGAAGACGTCGAGGGAAAATGAATTAAATTTCAATTTTCAACCGCAGTTTTTAATCCGATTTTACGCAGTTGAGAGGAAAACGAACGAACGAAGAAGCAGAAGCAAATTTTTCCCGAGCGAAACCCGATGGCGTGAATGCATTGAACCGAAACTCACTGGCCCGATTCAACGAATAACAATGGGCTGGCTGCAGGGTTGTCAGATGGTTTTTTAAAAAATCTGTATCAGCCTCATGAAAAAATCTGTATTTATCTGTATTTGATTGAACTTTATCGACCAAAAACTTATATCATTGTTTTTTATGTAAGCTTATCGCCTAATATGCTATTTGGAAATCAGTTTTGTTGGTTTTAACGTATTCACTATTCACAAATTGACAATTTATTTCATTAATTGAACTTTATCTAGAGCAGGGGCGAGAAACCTTTTGAACCAGTTTTATTTCAAAATATTCTCGGCGGGCCGCACTAATATGAAATAAAACCCATTAATCATTTATCGAACTCTATAGATAATAACAAAAACATTAGCTAAATAATAAAAAGTTAAATCGTAATAATTTCAAATTTATTGCGATTTTTTGATTTCAAATCATTTATTTTAAATCTTTGAAAATGTAGTTTTTCAATTAACTTTAACTTCTTCGCAAACATTCGTTCTTCCAAACATAGACATCATTTGCATCACATTTTTCCTTAAAAACGTACGATGCACAAACACGTTTAACGCCTTTCCATATAATAATCATTTTTATCTTAACTGGCGGTATCTACTCATTACTTTCTTTAAGTCTTCTGGAGCTATGTATCTATATCACAGCAATAACTAAAAAACTAGAGATATATTTTTTTTTATTTTTGTGGTTCAAACTCACTGATCTAAATCTCGGTTTTCTGTACGTATTTCCAAAAAAAATCCACAGTTTAAATTGGCCATACGAAGCCCTGATATTTTTTTCCTGCAATTCGCGAAAAACATTTTTAATATAACTTGCCAACCAAATTTGCTGAAATCCTGGGAATAACAAAAATTTCACAGATCCCCTGGCAAATTTTAGGAGAGTCTACATTCTTTATTGTTTTTAAGCATTTTTAATAGATTTTAATAATTAATCTTTAGTGCTACTGGGAAAAGATTTCGAAGGCCTGTTGAAGAAAATATCTTAACGTTTCGAATATGAATTGTTATTTACCAAGTGGAAAGACTGAATTTGTCAACATTTGGTAGATTCAACATCAACATTTCCACAGATTTTTTGAATCAAATACAAAATTAAAATACAGGGTTTTATCATGAATGTAATTTTTTTTTCCGGCACTTTCCATGCTGAGTTTTAATTCAATTACTAACAAAATTAGCATTTTTTCCAATTTGATAAAATAATAACGTTTTCAAAAAAAAAATTCTGCTGAGTTAATTTATCATACAACTTTATCTTTGACAAAAATATGAAAATCATCATTATGTGCTCATAAATATTCTTCCGATTTTTTTAAATTTGCGATTGCCGATTTTGAATTTAAAAACGCTCAAGAAAAATTAGGACCCTTTGAAAAACACATTGAATGTTACATTTCTGGAAAAAAGTCCCCAATATGAATGATTGAGGGATAAATGCAAACAGAAACACGTAAATTACATATTTAAACAAGTCATCGCCGTATCAACTATTTCTGGTTTATTGGATGGTATTTTATGATATCTAACGAACTACCGCAGGCAAAAATTACGAAAACAATTCAATTCGGAAAGGCTTAGCGGGCCGCACATTAGGGTCTCGAGGGCCGCGAATTGCTCATCTCTGATCAAGATTGCTCAGTTTTTTTTTCATTAGATATAAAATTATTACTAAAGGCTTATTAACTCACGCCAGATGAAAACATGCACTTTTGTTGGCCGCAACCTAACAACCTTAGGACAAATTTTAAAAGTTTGTCACATTTGAACAGCATTTTGTAGAGCATCTTTTCATTTTATTACAGAAAACTTTTAAACTATGTTTTAATTGTCTCAATCGGAAGGCAAAATGCTTAAGATTTAGCTCAATGATTTTGAGTTATAATTCTAAAAAATTAACCATATAATTATGAATGTTATTCTGAATTCAGAATCTCATTTCTGTTTTCTAAATTTTCCCAACCTTATTTCTAAAATCTTAAAATTCAAAAATGTATATTTAAGTACGAAAATTGAATTCATGTTACGATTGAAAGTTACACAAGGGAAAGTCATATATGTTTCCTATGTTTTAATACTCAATTGATTTTGGTAGATTTTGGGTTCCTAAATTCAAATCAATCAATTTCAAAAAGAAATTTTAATATTTTATTTTAAAACTTAAAAATAAACCTACATGAATACGTACAACAGATTTTAAACTTTTCTGTTGTCTTTCATTCAATCAATCTTGCTTATATATTTTAGTTTCAGAATCACAACTCTTTAAAAACTCAAATAATAGCTAAATAATAAACCTTATTTCCCAACCTTGCTGAAGTCTACAAAACGTTTTGACTGGTGCCTCAAGAAATATGAAAGATTTATTTTGTTCATTAAATTTAGTTCCAAATTTCCATTTTTTGTTGTATTGGAACAAAACTGACAAAACGAATACTTTTATCACTTTTTCCCCCAAAGTCAAAATTACTCGCGGTCCTCGAGAAAGTCGATAACGAAATTGAAACAATTTATTTTATATCTTTTTTTTTTGTAACATCTTTATTTGAAACGGCTTATACCTTTAGGCTTTAAGGAGCCAAGATTTGTATATCTTTGTCATGTAGTTTTGCCAGCGCATAAGTTTATTGAATGCATTTTTAACCTATTTTTGGTATTTGTATCTAAAATAAGAGCGTATATTACTCTTATATTGCTTAAAATTTTCTGCCATGTGTTATCGATAAAAATTGTAAATCTAATTTTTAAATCCTTAGCACATTTAGGACTAACTATGAAAAGTTTCGTCTAAGAAACACATAGGAAAAATTATATGTGCTATTGTAAGCATTTGCGGTATACTGCAGTTCGAAAGATAAAGGTTTAAAAAGATTTAGCTCAGTTAGCCCGTGGAAACCGTTTCATCAACAATTGATTTAAATTTTCTAAAAAATCTGTATAAATCTGTATTAATGTTCAAAAATCTGTATAAAAATCTGTATCTGTATCTTATCTGTATTGACGTTGAAAAATCTGTATAATACAGAAAAATCTGTATATATGACACCGCTGGCTGGCTGTGCCGAAAAGCCGGAATCGGTTCCAAGCGGAGTAGGCTTTTGTTGCAATTTGGCGTATCGTCGTGTCGGTAAAAAATCATCTTCAACGTTTTCGTCGGTAAATTTCTAAATCGTAACAGATTTTCTTCTTCTGTATGAGCTCCGTCGGGAATTTCGTTCGGGTTATTGTTTCTCGATTGTTGGGATCATATTTTTCGAGGTTTTGGGAAAATCGAAAGAATTATTTTATCTTTCTTCGGTTGAGCTAAAAGGGAAAACATACCTTTGATCGTCGTATAGGGCGGGAGTAATTGAAGAAACTTGAGAAGGATGCAATCCTTTCTTGTTGTTCGGCAATTCCTGCGGGTAAAAAGAGATTTTGCGGTTCGAAAGGATGCACTCGGCTTGTGTGGAAAGTCAATCAACCGAATCAGCAACAGCACACACTTGAGTGCAGATTTTGTGATCAACAAAAGCGCGAATCGAAACAGTTCGGGCTCGGTAAATCCGAAGCCGCAAACGAAACAAATCAATCGGTAAAACAGAACGAAAAAAAAATCATCGCTACTACAACAAATCGTCAAAGCTGTAATCTTCAATCAGCCGAGTAATTTGCAAACACGCAGCAAGCCGTGCCATGGGGGCAACATAACTTTGCTTTCAAAACCTGCTGCGATTGAAACAAGAAACAAACAAAAAATGACAGCAAAAACCAAACCCTATAGGACAAACAACCGGTAGCCAAATTCCTCTCGATCCAAAAACCCGGCTTGCCCGGTAGCTAATCAACTTTTCAAAATCAATCAGCTCAGTTTCTTTTCCCTTCTCGGCCAAGTCCCAGAATTTTGTTAAGAATGTGTAAAACGAGATGCTGCTGCTGCCCCTGCGCGGCGTCTCATTGTCCATCGATCGATCACGAAGATGATGTTTTCTTCGGTCTCGGTTTGACAGGTTCAAGACGAGAAGACGAAAAAAAAAGGAAAAAAAACTCGGTCCGACAATCTCGGTAAAGTCGAATCAAAACAAATGTAACCTGATAGCCCGGGACCCGAGAAAGAACCGGCGGCCCAACACTGGTGGAAGCGACTTGATTTTTGAGACTTTTCTTAACTCTCAACTTAAGGTGAAAGAATGATGAGATTGAAATGGATTTACCGAACTCGAATCGATCGAAAATTTTGGAAAGATGATGTTTCTGAAAGTTGTCCCCGATTTCTTTTGTTAACAAAAATAATTTTACCGAACAAAATTTAAGTCTTGCATTTTTACCGAACCTAGCTTAACTTGTCGGTAGAACATCAATTGAATTTACCGCCCTAAATCGACCAATCACCAACCACGGTAAAAAAGTGAGTAAACCGAATTTGTTTTTCGATTTAAGCAATGTTTCGAGAAATTTTCAATTGCTTTCATAAAAAAGACGATTTACCGACAGAGAGATAATGTTTAGTTTAACCAAAATTAGCAGAAAACTTGATCCAGAATCAAATTTACCGAGTTTTTTTTACCGAGGATTGTATAAAAGAAAGATTCGAAACAAATGTTTTTGACAGTTATCTTTCAACAAGAGATCGAAGTGTGATGATAATTATTGAATTTACCAATGGAGAGCAAAAATTTCACTTATACAAGAGAAGAGCAATCGATTATTTTTGTCTCCTATGTTCAAAAGTATGTAAGAAACCAACGGTGACTTTCTGTCACTGTTCACTGATTTCTGTCAGCTCAAGTTAAAATTTGAGCTTTAATTAAAAGTTTTGTTTTCTGGAAGTGTTTTTCGATTCTATCGAGATTTCGAAAAAATGTCGACTAAATATAGAAAATCAAATTTATCAAAAAAAAAAGTTAATTTCCGTTTTTTTTCCACCTCGAAATGTAACGTCGGTAAAACATCAGGCTGACATTGTCTCAACTTACCGATCATTTTGATTATAAATATTGGAAAAATAGGTAAAGGATGAGGAATGAATTTATTTTTTAGCTTTCTTCCAATTGAGGGTGAAGAAATGATTAGGATTATTGGACTTGCCGAGCCTTGTTTGACTGATTACTGTAGAAAAAATCATTTGCCCGAAAATGTCACCCGATTTAACCGAGGTTTCGAGACGCATGTCTTACTGGTTTGTTTCAAAATATTTTTTTAACCAAAAAATCGAATGTTTAATGTTACCGAACTCAGCAAAAGATGTCGGTAAAACATCTACATAGCATGGCACTGATTTTGTTTTACCATCGTTGTCAAAGAGGAAAGAAATCTACTGAATTGAAAAAAGTGCAATTTACCGATTGAAAAAAGTTCAATTTACCGAAAGTGTTCTTCAAATTTATCAATTGATTAGTTCGAGAAATTTCGACAAATTTAATAAAAAAAAATACGAAAAAAAAAGTTTTTAATTTATTAAACCCAGCAATAAATACTTAGGTAGAATAGACAGAACAGCGTGGAGCTGTCTCATTTTGTTTAGTTATTTTTGACAGATTTTTTATCCAACTTAAACTGGAAGAATGATGTGTGTGGTTAATCACCAAGAAAAGTTAGATTTTCTGGTTATGCGCTGGTTTGATTAGATTTGGTTAGAAAAAAAAGTAAGTTTTGCCGAAAAAAAAAGTAAATTTTACCGAATCAAGCTTCATTGACAATGTTATAAAATAAAATATGAGCATAGCCCAATTTTATCCAATATCCAACATAAGATGGAATACCGACAAGAGTTAGTACGATTTGCCGATCCTGAAACGATAAATCACGAAAAGATGAACTTTACCGCAAGTAATCTACGATTTTACCGAGATTCCGATGGATTTTGTGAAAAACCTACGATGACTTAATTTTGTGCATTTTTTTTTCATTGCCGGACAATGATTAAACAATACGATTAAGAAAGAACACCGACGAGAGTTAGTAAGATTTGCCGATCCTTAAACAATAAAATTTGAAAAGATGAATTTTACTGAATGTGACCATCAATTTCACCGAAATTTTGCATTATTTAGAGAAAAAAATATGATAACTTTTTTGTTTGTTTTTTGTCATTGCCGTACAATAAATTTAGAATAAGAATATACTGAACTTGATCGGACTTTTACCGAAATTTCAATAAAAAAAACCAAATCCAGTTAAAAGCGTCGGTAAAACCATTCGCCTGGCGCTGACTCCGTTCTACTCTATATTTTTTCCTTCTTAAAAAATAGGTTACAAGGCAACAACCCTCAACGACATACTTCATCCCACAAAAATGGGGCTCGCTGTCGGGAATGTGCCAGTATGCAAACTTCTAACGATTTTCCATTTGAAAACCCAGCTCCTAAAAAGCGAACGAAAAATCGATAAAAGCCATTACCGAACCGGGCAAATAATTTATTTGAACCTAGCGCCATCGTTTGCTTCTTGTTGATGTTCCTTCGCTGTTCTATCTCTTTCTGTGGTATTCACTGATGGGGAACGTTACGGAGAGGGGATGCCAGCATCCGGAAATTCTTCTCCCCAGAGGAAAAAGAAACTTTTACGAGAGCCTAGGAAGCTTACACACTATCGAAACGTAAACTTCCTTCTTCGAATTGATGCTATAGTAAAATCAGGAAGAAAGGCATCGATAAAAAAGGAAAATTTGTAGCAAAAGTTGTTGAACTTTAGCCCACGGTTTTTCCCAAAACGTCAAACACATTCACAACAATTCAGAAGGCAGCAGAAACAGTAACAACAACAAACCGAGACCTTTCGGCGTCATCGTCTTCATCGATCCAATTCAATCTAAGCAATCGGATGGTTTGTCGTTTTTTGACTGTGTCGGTCGTTTGGTCGGCTGATGAAGCGTAGTCAGCCATCATAATTTTCTTACTGGGATCATCAACAAAATCTAAAAAAAATGGAACGGAACCGAGCTACTACGATGGGTGGTTTTGCACTACTTTCTTCTAGATTCCGTTTGCTTGTATTGGTGTTGAAGGAAGAAAAAGACGATGATGCGCATGAACGGAACAACGCCAAAGTCGGGTTTCTGGTTCAGCGAGTAGCCTTGGTCCTACTATAGATCCTAGGACCAAGGATGGATGAACGCACAGCTTCTTCTTTCGAGTTGATGAAAAGAAGAATCCAATCCAAGCATCAATCTAGTAAAAATGCGGAAAACGAGAGGCTACTCTATTCGCTTGTAAACAAACCGGTCTCGCGGTGTTAGAGGAAGCAATAACAAAAATAAAAAAAAAAACTAGAAAGAGAGAGAAGAATCAAATCGGGTCCCGGGAAAATTGGACAGATAGCCGACCAAGGTCGCAGCTTTTTTAAAGTTTGACCATCGAAGTACTGTTGCTTCGGCTTGGTGTAAGAAATAAATCCATGGTATGTTTACAGGACGAATCCTCCGGTCAGTAAATACTACGATGATGTATGTGTGTTTAGGACACGAATAGACTGACCGTTTGTGGGCTTCTCGGGGCACTGAAGCTGATTAAAAAATAGCAGTCCCTCGACCGGGTAAAGGAATTTGTTAATTTCGGTAAGGCTACCGTAATTTTACTCGTCTGTTTGCGTCTGTTGTGTTTGCTCAAGTTTGTAACATATCTCATTCAAAAGTACCTTCCGAGATTCAGCCCCAAAAACTTAATATTGTACCCAAAAATTAATTTGGGTTTGTCATTACTCAACATTTGTAACAACTCAGGTAACAGCGTGTAAAAACGGCGAACTGTGATTAAAATCTATAAAAGTAATTTTTTGCTGTTGATAAAAATGATAAGTTCAATAGAATTTCGATACGTAGATGATTTAAAGAAAACTTACCTGGATTGCCATTCCACGCCGTTTCTGTGGATATAGAAAGGAAGACTCTATATTAGAATGGTACAAATTATTTTTTTTAAATTTCGTTATCGAATAACAGATTGTCAAAATCATCCAACTAATATGATGTTTTGTTTTGGTAAAACGAATTTTACCAATAAATTTTACTCCGGAATCCCGGACTTCCGAATTTCAAAGAAAAATTAGATAATAGATTGTCCGAAGTCAGTGTTCTGCTTTCAATTAACCAGCGATGTTTTTCAACATTTGTTTTAAATGCACAATACCACCACTTACATCGTCTTCTTCAAATCAAATGTTCTTCAAATCCGAAAAGTATAGGGAAGAATCATCCAGAAGAAGTTCTAAACACCAGCACTGATATTTCTCTGCAATTTCTACGTCAAATCTCACACACTAGTTTTTAGTAGATATCCTTCGTTGGATCTGCAACTATTTTCGGGGATTTTGCTCGAAACTATCAAAACTTCGCAATCATTACATCCAAATTTGTTTCTCTTCACGAATCTAATTTATCTTCGTCCACATATTTGTGTTTACATCATCGAGTCAAGTCAATATCCCAACTAGAAACTTAGTCCGATTTTCGTTCGATTGACGGGTGATCGGTCCGGAATCTCAAAAACAACACGATTTCGTACTGTCACAAAATTCTTTTAGACAATCTATAAATTAACGATTGCTGTCGCCGGAAACTAAAAAAAACACTCAAAATACAATGCATTAAAAAAAACAAGTGTACAATCGTTACAGTATTTTGTCATCCAGATACTGGTAACTTCCAAACAGAACTCAAACAAAAAAAACCATCAGTGTTTTAAAACAATGCTGATCGCGGTCCCTTAACCCGGATTTAACGAGACTTCTTCGAGGTCCTTCGAACCGGATCCAGCTACAATAACGACCTTCTTGTTCCAAACTGATGATTTTCAGCTGAAGCTAAAGCAATGCACAACGCTTTGGCACACAACAAATTTTTAATTTGTTCCAGCGCCTACTTTGTTTTTTCTTCATTTCAACTTCAGGCTAGATTCGAAAGAAATGCCACCGGAATTGAAATCTGTTGGAAATATTCTCACCAGCAGCAGCAGCGGCACATTTTCGACGTTTCCAGGGGCTCTAAACATCTAAAAACAAAGCCGTGCCCCGAAAAACGGATTCCACCCTCAATCTTCCGAAGAAGGTTAAAATCAGAAAAACCAATATTTGACCAGAGAGACGGTAGCTACCGACAAAAATTACCTCTTTAGTTTTTTTTTCTTTTGTTGCTTCTATCTTCTGTTCGTTAGTTCCAACCAACTTCGTTGGTGGGTTGTTAAAAACTTCATCGGTGCAGTTACAAATTTTTGATAAAAAAAAAAACTCGGAGACGGATTAGTTTAGTTCATCGGCACTCTGAGGTCAATATCTGGAATACTCGAAGGCAGGAGGCAAAAAATTAATAAACTTCAGATTCTTGACATTTTTTTTTTGGGCAAACCACAACCAGACCAGGGAACGTGTGTCAATTCCAACCAGATCAGGGTTAAACTTTTTGACATCATCGAATTTTTTGTTCTCAAGTCCATCACAGACTCCACCAGCAAACAGCTTCTAATTCTTGGTTGATGACTGGGAAGATTTGTCGGGTGTTGGTCGACAATGTAGCTTCATTTCGAAATCTGCTGAGCTACGTAAGTTGATGAGGGTCAAATTGCTGGTCTAGGTCCCATCACTGCCACTGCACTGGTTTGATCAACTCTCCTAACTGTCTATATCCTTTTCTGTGTCTCGAAGATTGGTGGTGAACCCAGAAGAGCTACCGGTGTTTAATGTCCGCTGTCAGATTGATTTGACCCGGGAGGTCTTGACATGTTGTGGGCTCAATCGTTTTGGCTTTTTTTTTCCCCTGTTGGGGTTTTTCTTGGGTGTCTGCCTACATTATTTGTGTTGGTCATAGTTTTTTTAATTGGAGGATTGCAAAAAATCCAATTTGTTTCAAATGAAAACGTTCACCTTTTCAAACTTAACTAACAATCATCGATTGAAAAAACATCGTACCTTTTTTAGAATAAAAATCTCGGTATAAGCCGTTTCAAATAAAGAAATTGTTAAAATAAATCTCATTATTGAACTGGATCTATTTTGATTTGAAATCTAAAATTTCAAAGATTTCTGTAGAATTTTTTTCAGCTTTTGAAAACCGGTTCGAAGGACCATAGTCAGAACAGGATTTTTCAGCTTTCCTGAAAGTCGAACCGGAAATTTAGTTATCAACCGTTTGGAATGAGTAAGCCTTGCTTTACCTGTAGGTTTACTATTGCCGCCAGCCCGTGGCGTAGAGGATAGCCTTCAAGTCTTCTAAGCCAGCGGGCATGAGATCGAATCCCGGTCACGGCACATATAGTACACTTTCTGTGGGTTGGTGGTTTTAGCATTTGTAAGATGCTAGCCATCATATCCTCGAAAGATGTACGCTTAGAATTAAGAAAAGGGAATCTCTTCGAGGAAACATCCAGTTTCATTGGATCCTGCATATGTTTGTGTTCGTGTTCGTTTGGTCTACTTAAATCCGGTTCGAAGAACCGCAATTAGAATTCTGTTTTAAATATATTCAGTCATTTTTTTTGGTTTCAATTCGTTTTGCTACTTGTTAGATGTTGAAGACATATACACTGAATGACACACTTAACACAATATCATATCACTGACCATATTATATCATCAATGATGTAAAGTTAAATCATTTTAATGCACAATAGTTAATTTTTCGAGGCTTTGTTATTGTACATTAAAAAAAAATAGATACGTCGTAGCTGTACACAGATGTCCTACAATCTAGTTTTTCATTTTTCTTTGTCAGAAATCCGGGCTTCCAAACTAAAATTTAGTGCTGGCGTGACAATACTTGTCGCGCCTGCACTAAATTTTACCTCGGATGTCAGACTTCCAACTTCCGAACTTACTTCAGACAAACAAACAAAAAAGTACTAGATTGTCTGTATGTCTGTCAGACTTCCGACAAAGAAAAGTGAAGTACTAAATTGTCGGAAGTCTGTGTTTTGTTACCTGTTTACCAGCGACGTTTCTAAAAATTTCATTTAAATGGAAAATATTATCGCGCCATCACTAAATTTAACTCCGGAAGTCCGAACTTCCAACTTCCGACCAAGGGAAAATGAAGTACTAAATTGTTGAAAGTCTGTGTTCAGCTGTCAGTTCACCAGCCACCACGTTTCTAAAACATTTATTAAAATTCACGATATAAATTCGACGGTCCAGACTCTCGACCTTCCGACAAAGAAAAGTGAAGTACTAGATTGTCGGAAGTCTGTGTTTTGCTGCCAGTTCACCAGCGACGTTTCTAATTTTTTTTTTAATGGACAATATAATAGCGCTAGAACTAAATTTTACTTCGCAAAGTCCCGACTTCCAGCTTCCGACGAATAAAAATGTTGTACTAGATTATCGGAAATATATGTTCTGCTGTCAGTTCACCAGCGACTTCTTAAAAAAGTTGATTTAATGCACGATACATGGAAAAGTAAACTGTTTGTAAGACTTGTCCAATGTCCGGACTTTGAGTCTTCTATGTACTTGGATCCGGCTCGAAGGACCCTGTAAAAAGCTCAATTCAGACAGTACAAGAATAGTTTCCGATCGACAAAAGGAATCCGGTTCGAAGTACCATGATCAACATGGCACTTGATCACTGAGCCTATCTAAATTATGGATGACCGGAAGATGGCGATCTGTTCGACATCACTTCATGTGATTCTAGACCTGGAAATTTTCAAATCCAAGGTTTTGTTATAAAAATACCTTTTTATAAGAACTATTTTCCAATTTTTTCAGATAACCATTGTTAAGTTAAACCTTTTTCTAAATAAAACTCATGTCTGAAGCTTGCTGGAAGGACCGATTGGAGACTGAACTAAATGACTCGCTTCAAAAATGGAATTACAAACATGACCATTAATTTTATAATCTTTTAATAAAGTTCCGTTGCTTCGTAAAATTTCAACTATGAAACAAAGTTGCAAATTTGAGAAAAAAAACAGTTTAAATAGGAGTTAGTCTTCGATTTGAATCCAGTTTAAAGGACATTGAGGATCAAGCTTTGACCTCCCAAGAGACTGTAGATAGAAGACGGCCTAAAGTTAAAACCTGATCAATGAATTACTTTTTTCCGGATAGTCTTTTTTGTTTCGATTATAATCGTTTAAACATCTTTATGTCATTCGCAATTTCTATCAACGATGCAGTTGGCAGACAGTCATTGAAGAACTTATCCGGTAAAACTGTTATCGATATTTACTCTTGGGCTCGAACTCACGGACATCGGCCCAGAAAGCAACTGACTTGCCAACTGAGCTATATTACAAGCCTGGATATTTTTCTGAAAGACTCAGATTGTTTTATGTGTATAAAAACTTCTATCGAAATCCGGTTCGGAAAACCGGGATTTTTAAAATGACTTTAATTCCACCGATATGTGGTGTTTGTAAAAGAACTGAGTGATTTTTTCATTAAGAGTCAACGAAGGGTAATTGTTCAAAAAATTTGAATTTTAAAGTTTGATTTCAATCCAAAACTATACAATCAACTATATTGAGCGATTCGTAATGACAATTCAACTTAAAACTTATATTTAACTTTGTTCAGAATCCGGCTCGAAGGACCGAAGGGCTCCTCTTTAATCATCTGTACCCTTGAAATTTGTACAGTTCCTTAACTTTTCTACTGATCAGTGTCCCGTTTTCCCTAAAATTGTCCCTAAGATTTTATTTTAGATTTCAAATCAGTTTTTTAAAGGTGAAGTCTTAACTGTAATTTGAATTTAAAATCAAATCCATTAAATCAACTACATGACAGAATCCGAAATCAAAATTTAAATTAACACCACAATCCGGTTCGAAGGACCATAATATTATTGGAGAATCTTTGGTCAAAGGCTTACAACTCTACGACGACGTTTCCATCGACTAGAATGCACCTTTTTCAGTGTTTTGTTTCAGTAAACAATCAAACAAACAAACCTGATTCCATTTTGAGAACCGTTTTGGCCGGGGACTTGGACGCCCGATCCGAGTCCTGCTGATGCTGTTGCTGCTTCTCCTGTTCTACCGGCGACGGAGATTGCAGTTGTTGCTGCTGTTGCTGATGCTGCTGCAGCAGCTGCAACTGCTGCTGATGATGGGGGTGCTGCGGATACAGCAGATGGGCCGCCGAAGGGCCCAGCGGATGGTGATGATGGAGCTGCGAGTGGTGATGCGCAGCAACACCGAAACCCAGCGGCTTGTTGCCAAACTTGTGCAACAAATCCAAACTGGTCAACTCACTGGCCACCGAGGGATCCAATTTGGCGGTTTCGTTTTTCTTCTTCTGTTGATTATCACGTGGAAACACTTTTATGTTAGATTTGAGGTTTGAAATTGGTTGGCAACTTGAAAGGTATTTTTTTATATTTTTTTTAGTTATTTACGAGTATTTGTTTTGTTCTAAAAGATTTGTACTTTCGTTAGATCGATTGTTGAAAAACTTTTATTCCTGCTTTATGGTCCTGTAAGGCACTTTCAGCTTAAGTTATTTTGTTTCTACACGATTGCTACAACGTTTTGTGGTTAAGTTAATAACATTTTGAGTTGATTTGTTGTTGTTTTTTTTTTGCTGAGGTATCCTTGTTGATTGAGCGCGTTATTTTTGTCCCGATAGCCGCCGCTTTAATCCCTGATGTCTGTTTTTCTCTGGACCGGAAACACTTGTTTTCACGCTACCGAGATTCACATAAACTAGTGCTACTGGAGCATGGCGCACCGGATCACGGGTCAGTTGGAAGGGTTGACCTCGATTGCCGAACACACATACGCAATCACAAATACGCTCACGCGGCGTCACGTTCTAATGTTGGACCCGAAGAAGATGTGGAGAGAAAACACGAGTGGCGGTCAACCGTGTGCGGATCGTAAATGAAATTGTAGGCAGCAGTGGGAGTCTGCCTGAAGCTGGACACAAACTTGCACTTGGTACAAAACTTTGGCTGGTTCCGCTCGGCGTACCTGAGTTAGCTGCTGTGGCTCTTCACCGATCACTGAACTTGCTCCGGATAATAATGGCAGCGACGAGGAATCACGACGCGCGAAAAATCACCGGCCGTTGCTGCGGTCATGTGGCGTTGCGACACACTGATGCCAGGATGACCATTAGCAGAAGGCGCAAAAGAAAAATAAAGGAAAATATGTTCCAAACGGATAGCGCGACGACACAACGGCGAAACTACGGTGACGACGACGACGAAACAGCGACCAAAACAAGAACAGTAGTACTAGCAATAACTTTCCGCGTTTGAGTTATCCCTCCGTTCATGGCACACTGCGGCGATCATCTGTTGTTCGTGGCCCGTGATGACAGCTCGCCTACCGTGTCTTCTTTTCGCCCAGTGGAAGCAAAGATTTCACCAACACCAATACGGCAGTGGGTGGCGTTGAAGAAGATACCCATTCCACCGCACACGGCCTATTTGGTCGGTCGGCGAGGAGAAGAACAAGCGATTCAAATCCCCACACACACCATCGCAGCAAGTTGACGCAATCAGAACGGGCCATCAAAGTGTGCCGGTGTGTGTGTGTATTCCTCCAACAGAAACTAGTTGCAGCACCGTGAAAAGGGGCGTGCCAGCCCTTCTACTACTGCTTTGCACCACCACCACACCATCGAAACAATAATCCAACAGAGGAAGAGAAGAAACCCTCATCGTCGTCACAGCTGAACGGCCAATCTGCTGCCAGCAGGCATAGCTAATGGGGAGGAGTTTTCGGAAAAATGGTTGTGTTGTGTTGTGTGACGGACGGGTTTCTGAAAAGAAGAAGCGAAACGAGAAAAAAACGCAGCACCACGCTACTTTTCACACACAATTTCATAATCAAAATCCATTTTATTGACACAATATTCCTCTCTTCGTTGAGTTTGGTTTGGTTCTCCGATTACAAACCTTTGGCCGAAAACCGGAATAATAACTGATTCCGGATCCTTTGCAGCGGAAAGGGAAGGGAAAGGAAAATCATGTTTTTCCCTTTTTCCTTACAGTTTCCTCAAGTTTGACGGTGTTTGTGCGTAAGCCCCCGTGAGTTTTTCGAGACAGAGCAAGACGGCTAGAGATGTCACCTTCATTCAAACAGACGACGAGGAGCAACGATGTGTGGAAAATGATGCACACACGCAGCTTTCCGCTGCGTGCGTTTGACAGATGGGTATCGGGAAAACCCCTCGTCAGTCAGTCGTCACAGCAAGCCTTGCTTCTTCACACGTGAAGGGAAAATTACGTGAATGAATCTACTACTACAATCTAGTCGAGTAGTCAGGAAAATGGGAAAGGAAAACAAGCAATCGAGGGCATAATAGATCAAAACCCCCGGTGGAAAACAAGCTCCCGGCACGGATCAATATCCTCGTTCGTTCCAGTTGTTGTTTTTCCTGTTCCTTCCTCTTCTGAATCTTTCTCACTTGGCTTTTCGGTGTTTTGTGGCTCATCGGCAGGACCCACGAGACGGTCATTCAAGTTTTGGGTTGTAGAGGCCTACCTTCCCCGATCATCGCCGTCATCATCAGAGATGGTTAGCAGCTAACGAAGCATTTTAATTTTTTTTTCTTTCGCTCCTCATTTGGAATTTGGTCGGTTCTGTTTTCCGTGACCGCCGCACTTCTCTTTTCCGGGATGCTCAAACACAGACAAACGGTGGACCTCGAACGGGGACAATAGATTATTTGCGGTGCTTACTGACATCGTCCGGCATCAGGATCTTCAGACCGGCAAGCCGACAGGTCGTCGTCGTGGGAACGGGTCAGTGGAAATAAATTTGACGCACTCAATTTTCGAATTGATGAAGATGGTTTTTTTTCTCTCCTAACTACCGTTACAACAGGGAGCAGAGACTGAGAATTTTTCCAAACAAATCATCCATCGTTTCGGTTCAATTCTTGAACCGGCCAAAAACGAGATCTTCTACACGTTGCCGTACAATATCTGAAGGTCGCATACACTTTCGGAGTGTGAATTGACTGATAAACGGGAATTTATTGTTTTAACGTTCTTCTGTAGCAGATTAAATTCTACAATATTACAAATATGTAACACAAAATGTGTTGGGTTCGTTTTCAGACCCACTAAGAGTTGATTTTCCGGCAACTTGTAGTCGGTTTGTCGTTTGAATTTTCTGCTCCTAAAAAATAATCGGTAATAATCGGTTTGAAGAGAATTGTTCTTCCCTGTGATCATCACACTCATCCGAAAAGGAAACGTTAAATTCACCTGGATTTTCACGTAGACGCTCAGTATGTGAATTTTTGATCGATTTACGTGAAGCACTTAAAAATTAATAGAAAATCACTTGATCTTTACGTGAAATTCACTTTGTTGCATGCGATCAAAACACATACACATGCGATATACGTGAAATGCCAGTGATCCACCAAGTATAGACGGGTTTGGTGATTTCTATGTGATATTCACGTAACTCTGAATGGATCATTCACGTAGCATCTATGTGAAAGAATACAGTATTCATAATGGCGTAGATCCAACAGTTCGGGCTGGAAGATAGTGACATTCTGCGGTGATGGAAAAGCTGATTTTTCGTAAGTTGTAAGAATTGGATTGTTTCGTTGATGTTTACATTTTTTGCTTTTTTTACAGGAATTGGATTTGGGGCCCAGCAACCGCGGCTCATCAATTGCCATTCCATCGGTGGTTTTTTTCATAAATTCAGTGAAGTGTTAATGTTCAGTTAAAGTGGTAAACTACAGTTACCATGGAATATGTGAAAATACATGTTTTGTGTTTTGAATTTCATTCGACATAATAAAACTTCTCTGCGAAATTAAAATATCTTTTTAATTCAAGATACGAACTAAAACACCCGCTACGTGCCTATCAATATGAAATCTACGTGAATTGCATGCAGCAGAACGAATTCCTTTTCCACGTACGCTTCAAGTGGAATTCATCCACAACACACATGAAAATTACGTGAATTCTGCTTGCTGCGCGAGCTCTGTTTGCCACCTGAAATTCACATAGATTCCACATGATTTTCAGGGTGGCAAAAATCTATGTACATTTTCACGTAGCGATAATGTGAATAGTTTTTTCAGTGCATCATTTGCGGTGTCTTTTTCTATTCTCATCTGTCGTACTTAATTTCATGCCCTATTCCAGGGGTGAGCAACCTTTTGAAGCAACGGGCCACTTTCGATTTGAAATTCTTTCGAGGGGCCGCATTATTAACAACATTTAGGTAAAAATAGTTTGGAAAGCTTTACAATTTTTTTTAAACAACGAATTTTTAACAAAAATAAACTGAAAAAGGATGAATAACACAAATTTATGTACTTGCATTAATATTTTTTTAAGTATAAGGTGATTAAATCTTGAGTAGAGATCCATAATGTTTAAATTGATTTGAAATGTTAGGCGAAAATTCTTTTTGACAAAAGGAAAACATCATTTGCTTCTTTTTATTTATTAAAAACGAAATTTTTTGAAAGTCTTTCTATGGTTCGTTAAAAGATTTGAATCGTTGTTTGAGAATACCTCGTTTGTTTCTTCGAACAAAGGCGATGGTAATTTTCAGAATAGGAGTAGGCGATGCCTTTTGCCAACCGCACGCGTTTTTCTCTTTGTCCGCGAAAATTTCATAAAATCCTTCATTTAACATCGGAAAATGGACATAAAATCGTTTAAAAGCGTTCAAAGTGAAGGCTGGGATAAAGTGTAAAAGTTTTCAGCTGAAAACCCCCGGTGAAATATATTTAATCTTATTTAATTTCATAAAAAGAGTAGCTTAACGGTAGGGACGAGGTTTTTGTTTTCTAATTCCAGCCGGAAACGTGTTTTTTTAGTGCTCGTCATTTTTTCCGGAAAATTTGCAGTTTTCATGTGAAACCATCCGTTGTTTACGCGGAAAATACTATCGCCGTATGATCGGGAACGGTTTGCATTAGTTGTGTTAGAATTATGTTAAAAATAGTGGTTTTGTGATTTTGGGTTTGTGCATCGAAGAATTTGTTTCTTGAAAACAATGTGTTGTGAGATTGAGGGGAACGCACGATTGCATCCAATAATTATTCTACAGAATCCAGCTTTATATTTAAAAATAAGAATGTCCGGATATGAACTGCAGTTGAAAAAAGAGTATTTATGGTGACTTTGGGTAGTGCGTTTTTTTGTTTCCTTCGCATGAAATGTGTTTGTCGCATGCTTGTCCTTTGGTTGCCAACGGAGGTTTAAGGCATGCTATGATTTTTTCGGTGGTAATTTTCTTATGGCGTTTCCTGGAGAACCAATGAAGTTTTGAGGGAGGTAGCTGCACTAAGATAAGTATCATTAAAAGAAACAATCAATTTTTGAAAAATTTGTCTCAGATGCCATTTATTTAATCCCTTTACATTTTTGATTTAGGAATTTGAACTGAATACGTTAACTTCTGATTAGGGTAGGTGTTCCTAATTAGGCATGTGTACCTAATGTTAACATACTTTTAAATTTTGACTGTTTTTGACGTTATTTTTCACTTATCACAATTATAAAAAAAAAATATAATGTAACTGATCATGTGAACTTTCATTTTACAAACAAATTAGTTCTAACTCACAGGATTTTTCGTAAAATCCAGATTTTTTCAAAGTATGTCCAAATTGAATGGGATTGTTAGCAAATTTCTTAAAAAACACATGTCTAGAAATGGAAGATTAAAGCTGAACTTGTCAACCGATTTTTTTTTTGAAATTTTTCGTCGGATTGTTTTTTATCATGATTTAAGTAATAAGTATGTTAGAACCATGTTTTTTTCGCGTAAAAACTGAAAAAAGCATATGTCCACAATTAGGAACACTATTTTCAATGTGTTCCTAATTATGGACAAAGTCAAAGGTTTCCAAACTATATCAAAGTCATAGAATGTATTTGAAATAAATTTGATTGATTGAATTGTGTTTTAACTTTATTTTCAACGATCTGTTAAAATAAACTGTTTTGAGCTAATAAAACATGTTTTTTTTTACTTCAGTGAATTTCAAAGCAAAAAATGTTGGAAAAATATTTTCTCCAGGTTGTAAAGAACGAACCCTTTGCGACAGAGTAGGAAACCATCAAGTTACAGAGAGCTTCTCAACGAGATCAGAATCGAAAGGAAAAATTAAAAAAAAAAAAACTCAATAAAATACGTTGTATACCGTCATATGGAGCATCATGCAACACTTTTCAACTTCAATGGCTTCTAAAAACCTAATGTCAACAGATAGTCCTACCGTTTGTGCATCAAAAGTTTAAAGGTTAATGGGACATAAAATTAACGTAGTCAGAAAAAATAATTGGTTCCACCAGTCATTTACAAAACATGCGATTCTCACCCTACTAAGAAAAAGGGGTAAGTTGCAAAAACCTTTGTTTTTTAATGAAAAATCAAAAAAAAAGTTTTAATGGTTATCGTTTTTGACATATTGGTGATGCCATTACGCATAAAGCACGATCTGCAGCTATATTTGTTTTTTTTTAGAAATAAAGTTTATATTTTTTCTGTCAAAGATTAAAAAAAAAGAAAGCATAAGGGTGATGTATACATTTAGAGATGAAAAATACTACAATTTTACATCATATTCTCGCATATGGAAACAAGATTTAAAATGTGAATCATTGATTTGCATGTCGATGCATGCCCAGTCTGATAACCGAATTTTAAAAATATATATTTTTTCAAATTAGATGATTGTCCGGAAAATCTTCATACACCAGCAGTGTTTATAGTGCAGTGTTTATATGCATGAATTTTGGGCACAGTCCCTAGTTCCGAATATTGACTTTTCAATAAGATTAGACTCACCAAGAATTGTCTGGAATTTTACCAAATGTTTTCACTGCATTTTGCAATTGAAATTGCGTGGAAAAAATTGAAACTGCCTTATAACAATTATGTAATTTGCATCCAAAACAATTTTTTGAGCCCAGTTTATGCAAATAAACTGATGTGTTCCGATGAAAAAAAGCTATGTATTTAAGTTTTGTGATTTTTATTGATGAATTCCCACATTTAATTGGATATTGCCTAGATTTTGGGTTGTAAACTTCGGAATCGAATTCCTGGATTTTGCAAAGTTTTAGGATAAAATAGCCCGGCTAAAAATAACCCGGAAATAATAACTTTTAATTTTTATGTAGAATTCAAACTTTAAAAATTTCACTAACGGAGATCTAGAATTAAAATATCAGAGTTTTATCATTCGGAATTTTCATTCAGATTCTCTAGTTGAATTACTAATAAATAATTGAAGAAAGACATCATATAGTTACGGTTAAGGATTCAGTTTTAAAATGCTTTTTGTCATTTTTGTCATTTTTATCATTTTTGTCATTTTTGTCATTTTTGTCATTTTTGTCATTTTTGTCATTTTTTTCGTTTTTGTCATTTTTGTCATTTTTGTCATTTTTGTCATTTTTGTCTTTTTAGTCATATTTGTCATTTTTGTCATTTTTGTCATTTTTTTCGTTTTTGTCATTTTTGTCATTTTTGTCATTTTTGTCATTTTAGTCATTTTAGTCATTTTTGTCATTTTTGTCATTTTTGTCATTTTTGTCATTTTTGTCATTTTTGTCATTTTTGTCATTTTTGTCATTTTTGTCATTTTTGTCATTTTTGTCATTTTTGTCATTTTTGTCATTTTTGTCATTTTTGTCATTTTTGTCATTTTTGTCATTTTTGTCATTTTTGTCATTTTTGTCATTTTTGTCATTTTTGTCATTTTTGTCATTTTTGTCATTTTTGTCATTTTTGTCATTTTTGTCATTTTTGTCATTTTTGTCATTTTTGTCATTTTTGTCATTTTTGTCATTTTTGTCATTTTTGTCATTTTTGTCATTTTTGTCATTTTTGTCATTTTTGTCATTTTTGTCATTTTTGTCATTTTTGTCATTTTTGTCATTTTTGTCATTTTTGTCATTTTTGTCATTTTTGTCATTTTTGTCATTTTTGTCATTTTTGTCATTTTTGTCATTTTTGTCATTTTTGTCATTTTTGTCATTTTTGTCATTTTTGTCATTTTTGTCATTTTTGTCATTTTTGTCATTTTTGTCATTTTTGTCATTTTTGTCATTTTTGTCATTTTTGTCATTTTTGTCATTTTTGTCATTTTTGTCATTTTTGTCATTTTTGTCATTTTTGTCATTTTTGTCATTTTTGTCATTTTTGTCATTTTTGTCATTTTTGTCATTTTTGTCATTTTTGTCATTTTTGTCATTTTTGTCATTTTTGTCATTTTTGTCATTTTTGTCATTTTTGTCATTTTTGTCATTTTTGTCATTTTTGTCATTTTTGTCATTTTTGTCATTTTTGTCATTTTTGTCATTTTTGTCATTTTTGTCATTTTTGTCATTTTTGTCATTTTTGTCATTTTTGTCATTTTTGTCATTTTTGTCATTTTTGTCATTTTTGTCATTTTTGTCATTTTTGTCATTTTTGTCATTTTTGTCATTTTTGTCATTTTTGTCATTTTTGTCATTTTTGTCATTTTTGTCATTTTTGTCATTTTTGTCATTTTTGTCATTTTTGTCATTTTTGTCATTTTTGTCATTTTTGTCATTTTTGTCATTTTTGTCATTTTTGTCATTTTTGTCATTTTTGTCATTTTTGTCATTTTTGTCATTTTTGTCATTTTTGTCATTTTTGTCATTTTTGTCATTTTTGTCATTTTTGTCATTTTTGTCATTTTTGTCATTTTTGTCATTTTTGTCATTTTTGTCATTTTTGTCATTTTTGTCATTTTTGTCATTTTTGTCATTTTTGTCATTTTTGTCATTTTTGTCATTTTTGTCATTTTTGTCATTTTTGTCATTTTTGTCATTTTTGTCATTTTTGTCATTTTTGTCATTTTTGTCATTTTTGTCATTTTTGTCATTTTTGTCATTTTTGTCATTTTTGTCATTTTTGTCATTTTTGTCATTTTTGTCATTTTTGTCATTTTTGTCATTTTTGTCATTTTTGTCATTTTTGTCATTTTTGTCATTTTTGTCATTTTTGTCATTTTTGTCATTTTTGTCATTTTTGTCATTTTTGTCATTTTTGTCATTTTTGTCATTTTTGTCATTTTTGTCATTTTTGTCATTTTTGTCATTTTTGTCATTTTTGTCATTTTTGTCATTTTTGTCATTTTTGTCATTTTTGTCATTTTTGTCATTTTTGTCATTTTTGTCATTTTTGTCATTTTTGTCATTTTTGTCATTTTTGTCATTTTTGTCATTTTTGTCATTTTTGTCATTTTTGTCATTTTTGTCATTTTTGTCATTTTTGTCATTTTTGTCATTTTTGTCATTTTTGTCATTTTTGTCATTTTTGTCATTTTTGTCATTTTTGTCATTTTTGTCATTTTTGTCATTTTTGTCATTTTTGTCATTTTTGTCATTTTTGTCATTTTTGTCATTTTTGTCATTTTTGTCATTTTTGTCATTTTTGTCATTTTTGTCATTTTTGTCATTTTTGTCATTTTTGTCATTTTTGTCATTTTTGTCATTTTTGTCATTTTTGTCATTTTTGTCATTTTTGTCATTTTTGTCATTTTTGTCATTTTTGTCATTTTTGTCATTTTTGTCATTTTTGTCATTTTTGTCATTTTTGTCATTTTTGTCATTTTTGTCATTTTTGTCATTTTTGTCATTTTTGTCATTTTTGTCATTTTTGTCATTTTTGTCATTTTTGTCATTTTTGTCATTTTTGTCATTTTTGTCATTTTTGTCATTTTTGTCATTTTTGTCATTTTTGTCATTTTTGTCATTTTTGTCATTTTTGTCATTTTTGTCATTTTTGTCATTTTTGTCATTTTTGTCATTTTTGTCATTTTTGTCATTTTTGTCATTTTTGTCATTTTTGTCATTTTTGTCATTTTTGTCATTTTTGTCATTTTTGTCATTTTTGTCATTTTTGTCATTTTTGTCATTTTTGTCATTTTTGTCATTTTTGTCATTTTTGTCATTTTTGTCATTTTTGTCATTTTTGTCATTTTTGTCATTTTTGTCATTTTTGTCATTTTTGTCATTTTTGTCATTTTTGTCATTTTTGTCATTTTTGTCATTTTTGTCATTTTTGTCATTTTTGTCATTTTTGTCATTTTTGTCATTTTTGTCATTTTTGTCATTTTTGTCATTTTTGTCATTTTTGTCATTTTTGTCATTTTTGTCATTTTTGTCATTTTTGTCATTTTTGTCATTTTTGTCATTTTTGTCATTTTTGTCATTTTTGTCATTTTTGTCATTTTTGTCATTTTTGTCATTTTTGTCATTTTTGTCATTTTTGTCATTTTTGTCATTTTTGTCATTTTTGTCATTTTTGTCATTTTTGTCATTTTTGTCATTTTTGTCATTTTTGTCATTTTTGTCATTTTTGTCATTTTTGTCATTTTTGTCATTTTTGTCATTTTTGTCATTTTTGTCATTTTTGTCATTTTTGTCATTTTTGTCATTTTTGTCATTTTTGTCATTTTTGTCATTTTTGTCATTTTTGTCATTTTTGTCATTTTTGTCATTTTTGTCATTTTTGTCATTTTTGTCATTTTTGTCATTTTTGTCATTTTTGTCATTTTTGTCATTTTTGTCATTTTTGTCATTTTTGTCATTTTTGTCATTTTTGTCATTTTTGTCATTTTTGTCATTTTTGTCATTTTTGTCATTTTTGTCATTTTTGTCATTTTTGTCATTTTTGTCATTTTTGTCATTTTTGTCATTTTTGTCATTTTTGTCATTTTTGTCATTTTTGTCATTTTTGTCATTTTTGTCATTTTTGTCATTTTTGTCATTTTTGTCATTTTTGTCATTTTTGTCATTTTTGTCATTTTTGTCATTTTTGTCATTTTTGTCATTTTTGTCATTTTTGTCATTTTTGTCATTTTTGTCATTTTTGTCATTTTTGTCATTTTTGTCATTTTTGTCATTTTTGTCATTTTTGTCATTTTTGTCATTTTTGTCATTTTTGTCATTTTTGTCATTTTTGTCATTTTTGTCATTTTTGTCATTTTTGTCATTTTTGTCATTTTTGTCATTTTTGTCATTTTTGTCATTTTTGTCATTTTTGTCATTTTTGTCATTTTTGTCATTTTTGTCATTTTTGTCATTTTTGTCATTTTTGTCATTTTTGTCATTTTTGTCATTTTTGTCATTTTTGTCATTTTTGTCATTTTTGTCATTTTTGTCATTTTTGTCATTTTTGTCATTTTTGTCATTTTTGTCATTTTTGTCATTTTTGTCATTTTTGTCATTTTTGTCATTTTTGTCATTTTTGTCATTTTTGTCATTTTTGTCATTTTTGTCATTTTTGTCATTTTTGTCATTTTTGTCATTTTTGTCATTTTTGTCATTTTTGTCATTTTTGTCATTTTTGTCATTTTTGTCATTTTTGTCATTTTTGTCATTTTTGTCATTTTTGTCATTTTTGTCATTTTTGTCATTTTTGTCATTTTTGTCATTTTTGTCATTTTTGTCATTTTTGTCATTTTTGTCATTTTTGTCATTTTTGTCATTTTTGTCATTTTTGTCATTTTTGTCATTTTTGTCATTTTTGTCATTTTTGTCATTTTTGTCATTTTTGTCATTTTTGTCATTTTTGTCATTTTTGTCATTTTTGTCATTTTTGTCATTTTTGTCATTTTTGTCATTTTTGTCATTTTTGTCATTTTTGTCATTTTTGTCATTTTTGTCATTTTTGTCATTTTTGTCATTTTTGTCATTTTTGTCATTTTTGTCATTTTTGTCATTTTTGTCATTTTTGTCATTTTTGTGATGTTTTAATATTCAAAATAACTTTCATTTTGAGAATGTGCTACTATAAAAATATTATTCAAATAGACTGCTTCATAAAAAAGAATTCATCGTTATCTCGAGATTCAAACTTATGTGGCTCGAACCTCGCGGGACCCAACCTTCGGTGACATACATAGTTGACATTTATTTATGATACGCCCGAGCAAACCGAAGGGAAACGAAAAACAGCAAAAAAAAAGCTAGAAGCAAAAAAAATTCAGCCACAAAAGAAATGCTATGATGCGCCATGTGAGGAAGTCCTAGTGAAAAGCCGAGAAAAACAAAACCATTTCTATGGACTCACATTTTTTCTTCTTTCCTTCTGTCACCACCATCGGCTTACTTCGATTCCGCTTGAAGCACATTATTTAAATGAAAAACAAATGATCGAGTATCCATTTAACAAAAGCCGAAAATGCCGCCTACAACCAGTCTCAGATGTTGTGTTTTACTGAACGTAGCCAAACATGGTTTGCTATGATATTTACGAGGAAGAATCTAGTTGACATCCACGAGGGCCCTTTAGCGACTTTCGGAGACTCCGGAATATGTAACTATGAATAACAAACCAGATGACATGATGATGTATGACGTGTGGGAACGTGTCCTATTTCCATGTCCCTGGTCGGCCAGTCGGCTTCGTTGTTACGGAAAAAGGATTTTTGGTTGGGTCGGAGTGTTCCTTGAATTTGGACCATGGTTCCATCTGTTTCGAATGCGTCTTTTGAGTAGTTTTACTAGTAATAATAAGAAGAAAGAATATGTCAACCTACTCTTGACTGACGTTTGTCTCGAAACACTTGATTTGAATTTTGATTCCAGCTTAAATTTTTGAGATCCCAAATTCTAGCTTTAAATTTTGAGACGATATTCCTCTTGACTCGACTGATTTTAATTCCAAATTTCTAAAATAATGAACCTTATTAAAAATCAATATAAAATAATGATTGAAGATAGTCAATAAAAAAAAGTCCGAAACGTCGGACATAATTTACATAAATGTATAGTATTTTTTGATCATGAAATGTAACTGTGATTAATCACTCGAAAACTGTAAATGTGAATGTCAGCAAAGAAAATAAGGTGGATTCTTATTAAGTTTTAGCAATAGTTAGACATATGTTTGTTTTAGAAGCTTCGAAAAACTTCCAGCTTAAAACGTCTAGAAATTAATGCCATCATTTATTACTTCATTTGAATTTTGACAGTCAATTTCATCATCCTGGCACCAAATTATGCATGGAAAATATTCCCATTCTATTAACATTCCAATGAGATAACTTTCAGTCGCGGAGCCGTTTTTCAAATGGGGTTCACCGAAATAATTGAGAATCGGAGGAAAAAGTTTGTCCAAACGTAGGGCAAAACATAAATCATCACTCTGATGCGGTGAATAGTATAGTCATTTGTCACTGTGTGTTTTTTTTCTCTATTCTATAAAATTTAGCTCCGAGTGGTAGGCGATGACATATTTTGACGGGCTTTCTGAATTGAACAAAAAAAAAACATCCATTACAAAACTCAATCTAGTAATCATCCCCTTTCATTGTACGATGATTGAACTTGCGCGCCTGCTTCACCTTCTGGCTAATTTTTATTTTCCTTCACCGAGCGCGGCGGCACCGATTGCTATGATCTTGGATTTAAAATAACATTTTTTGTCCCTCATTCGCCTTCGAAAGAAGCCCGACCCGAGGATAAATCCGGGAAAAACAATCTCTGTTTTGCTGCCTGCTACAATAAATAATGCTCCGCCATTCGTCGTCTGCTGCGGTAAAATGTCACCAGCGGTGGATTCCCACATATGTCTTTCTCCGGTTGGAGTTTTTTTTTTGCTGAACTCCGGGCATGTATCAACATAACACATAACTCTCGGGTATCAACGCAATCTGATCGTCGGCATTCCGTCCGGGCAAAGGAAAAATAACCTCAGAAAAGTATGTTCATGATCCTCTGGGATAACGAGAGAGAAAAAAAAATGTGTTTAATAGCCACAGTAACAAAAAGCGGTACAATACCGAGTACAAATGTCAGCAACATCACAAACGATGCGGTACCGACTAATCCCTCAATTTTTTAAAAATGTGCAAAAAAAAATAAAAAAAATAGAACAGAACTGCCTTTTTCCAGATTGCAATCCAACAGTCGTATAAATTCTTATTTATATCCCACAAATTTTTTTTTATACTATGGAATTCTAAAACTTAAAATTGGAATAAAAATTTATCTCACTAAAATTGACATTCGCAAGATTTAAGCGACAGCGACTGTCGGGGATTTTTATTAATTTTCAAAAACATCCGGTGCTGCGACACGCTTACCGGAAGTTGCCGAAACGTGTCAGCCGAAATCGTCCAGCAGCAGGCAGCAAAGAAGCACCCTTTGCTTCAATCCTTTTCCCGCGAATCTTTTATCCCTCCGCTAAATTTGAACCGGTTTCGTACGATCACAGGGTATCATCGTTTCGATTTAAGCAATAAAATGGGATTCAGAGAAATTGTCATCGTGTTGACAGCGGCGACGAACTCCCAGTTTTGTCAAAGGAAGAAGCAACAGTCGTTGACTTCCGGTTGAAGAGAGCAAACTATATTTCACGATATGGGAATAAGCATTAATATTTATCTATTTATAGAACAAAAACTCTCGTCACAAATCAAGAAAAAAAAAACAATATTTATGAACTAAATATGGCTCCATTTGCTTGATCAGATTTCGAGCTATACTCACTTTTCTTCTTCCCGTTTCTCCTCTGGAAGAAGGAAAAGTCTTGAATCATAAAAACCAACCAGCTCTCATGTAAAATATAGTTTCTTTAGCATGAAAAGTTTTAAAAACTATGCGACAAAACCTTCCCCATTCCCGGCCCTGTACTGTATGGAATCTCTCATATAAAAAAATACAAACATTTTTCGTACTCGAATACTTTTTTTTTCAAATTTGGTTCCATTTGTATCCAACAAAGAAAGTTCTCAAGTCTCTTTTTTTTTAATAACCATAGAATCATTTCTCGTACCCTAATACTCTCCCCTATACAATTTGGTTAAATTTATTTGATAAGCTCTTGAGTTTATCAAAACAAACAAGAAATATTTATTGTATTGAAAATTGAAATACTTTTCCCAATTTGTTACCATCTGCTAGATTAACACTCGAGTTATTAAAAAATTGCATGGGAGCTCCCCTCCCCCTTTCCTACCGAATCAGTGAAAGTAGGAAGAAACCTTAAACAATCATAGAAAAAAATTCTACTCAAATACCATCTTCTAAATTATTTAAAAAAATAAGTTCTCGAGTGATCCAAAAATATTGTACGACAACATCCCTCCTCCTTCCTCTCTTCCCGTTGGAGAGAGAGAAGGGTCTCGAAGTATAAAAAAAACATTTCTCGTACTCGAATATACTTCCATGATAAATTTGGTTTATTTATTTGATTAGTTCTCGAGAAATGCATAAAAGGGAGACTCCTCTTCCCAGTGAAAGGACAGATGGATCTCAAACATCGTAGAAACTTGACTCGTAACCTTATACCTTCCAATGCGAAATTTTGATTCATTTGCATGATGAGTTATCGAATAATGCATTAAATTATGTGGAAGACCCCCTCCCCCCTTTGTATCTCCCCAATCGAAGAGAGCTGAGTCCCAAATAATCACTTTTCTCGTACCTAAATAACCACCCATGTAAAATTTGGTTCCATTTTCTTGAATATTTCTCGAATTTTGCAAAAAATTGTATGGGAGGTCAGTCCCTCTTCTCTATCTCAACACTGGAAAGAGGGACACATGCCAAATTTGGTTCCGTTTGCTTGATTGTTTCTCGAATTGTGCGAAAATTAGTATTGAAGCCCCCCTCTCCGCTTCCTAATTCCCCATTGGAAGGAGGGAGGGGTACCAAACAATCATAGAAACATTCATCGTCCCGAAATACACTCCCATGTCAAATTTGGTTCTATTTGCATGATCAGTTCTCGAGTTATGAAAACTTATTACATTTATTTGAGAGACCCCCTCACCCCTTCCAGGGATAGGGAGGGGTCCCAAACCATTATAGGAACCTTCCCCGGCCTCCAATACCCCATCTGCCAAGTTTCACGCAAATCGGTCCAGTAGTTTTCGAATCTATAGGGAACAGACAGACAGACAGACAGACAGACAGACAGACAGACAGACAGAAATTCATTTTTATATATATATAGATAGATCAGTTTTAAAAATCCACCCGCACGTTTTTGCAATAAACGCTCATGAAGTTGAGAAAAAATTAAACTTAAAGTTGCAATAAGTTGCAAAAAGCAATACTTTACAACTTTTTAGTGCAAAGTAAAGCTCTATCTATTGAAATAAAAAAGTTATAATTTTCTTTTTTTTATAGTGAACTTTGACTAACTTTTGATGCTTTCTAGTTATGAAGCATGTTTTGAAGAGACTCAAGTAATAAAATGAAAAACAGAGGCGCTAAGAAAAAAAATCCACAGTTAGCCATTTCGGACCACTGTGCATTGGAACTCGTTCTACTTAGCCACGCCAGCGACCATGAAATTTGAATTGCATTAAATGATTTGGCACAATATAGTATTATATTTTTTATTAAAACCATGAGAAAATTGTGGTAGTGTTGAAGACTTTCGGGCTTAATGATTTAAGGTGAATATGAGTAGTCAAACAAGCTAAGCTCAGCAACAATTTGAGAAATCAAATCTTTTACTGTGAGAA